>NC_056735.1:1289448782-1289544914 GCF_019279795.1 Protopterus annectens
GAAGTGTAGTAAGTGTGAATGACCACAAAATCAGGTGTCAACAAAGCCACACACACATTCACACACAAACACACACATTTTCACAATTGCCATGTTTGGGATTTCAGCTCCTAACTAACTAGTTTACTACACTACAGTATTATGCAGTTATCGCAAGTGCCACATAGCTTATATGGCTGAGACTTGCCAAAGGGTTATTTCAAGGTGTCTGATAGCAGACATGCTAAAGTAGGGCAATGGCAGGTGTAGTGAGTGTGAATGGCCTCAAAATCATTCATCTTCACACACACACACACACACACACACACACACACACACACACACACACACACACACGGTATCACAGTTGCCATATCTGGGATTAGAACTCCTATCTAACTAGTTTGTTACAATACAGTATTACACAGTCATTGCAAGCACCAAGGAGCTTAGAGGGCTAAGATTTGGCCAAAGGGTTATTTCAAGGTGACTGACAGCATCAGTGCTAAAGTAGGGCAATAGCAGGTGTAGTGATTGTGAATGGCCTCAAAATTATTCATCTCCACACACAGACACACATTATCACAGTTGCTATGTCTGAGATTAGAACTCCTACCTAACTAGTTTGCTACACTACAGTGTTACACAGTTATCATGAGCACCATGGATCTTATTGGGCTGAGATTTGGCCAAAGGGTTATTTCAAGGTGACTGACATCAGCAGGCATTCTAAAGTAGGGCAATGGCAGGTGTAGTGGAGTGTGAATGGTCTAAAAAATCATTCATCTCCACACACAAACATACACACAATCACAGTTGCCATGTCTGGGATTAGAAGTCATACCTAATAGTTTGCTACACTACAGTATTACCCAGTTATTGTGAGAGCCACAGAGCTGAGATTTGGCTGATGGTTTATTTCAAGGTGACTGACATCAGCAGGAATGCTAACATGGGCAATGGGAAGTGCAGTGTGTGTGAACTGGCCATAAATCATTCCTCTGGAAACACACACACACACACGCACACACACACACACACACACACACACACACACACACGGTATCACAGTTGCCATATCTAGGATTAGAACTCCTATCTAACTAGTTTGTTACAATACAGTATTACACAGTCATTGCAAGCACCAAGGAGCTTAGAGGGCTAAGATTTGGCCAAAGGGTTATTTCAAGGTGACTGACAGCATCAGTGTTAAAGTAGGGCAATAGCAGGTGTAGTGAGTGTGAATGGCCTCAAAATTATTCATCTCCACACACAAACACACATTATCACAGTTGCTATGTCTGAGATTAGAACTCCTACCTAACTAGTTTGCTACACTACAGTGTTACACAGTTACACAGTTATCATGAGCACCATGCATCTTATTGGGCTGAGATTTGGCCAAAGGGTTATTTCAAGGTGACTGACATTAGCAGGCATTCTAAAGTAGGTCAATGGCAGGTGTAGTGGAGTGTGAATGGTTTAAAAAATCATTCATCTCCACACACAAACAAACACACAATCACAGTTGCCATGTCTGGGATTAGAACTCATACCTAATAGTTTGCTACACTACAGTATTACCCAGTTATTGTGAGAGCCGCAGAGCTGAGATTTGGCTGATGGTTTATTTCAAGGTGACTGACATCAGCAGGAGTGCTAACATGGGCAATGGGAAGTGCAGTGTGTGTGAACTGGCCATAAATCATTCCTCTGGAAACACACACACACACACACACACACACACACACACACACACACACACACACACACACACACACACACACACACACATTACATTTGACAAGACTGAGTATACAAATATTACATCAATACTGATTTGTACTATTGTGTTACATAGTTATCACAAGCACCACAGACACTATAAGGCTGAGGGCTACCAAAAGGAATGTCTACAGTGATTGACATCAACACATCATGTGATATTGACCAATTGGATGTGTAGTGGGTGGGACATTCCCCATAATGGAATTCTCTGTCACTGTCTGTCTCTCTCTTCCCCGCATATGTGTGTGTGTATGGTTGACATATTATAGTGTGTTGGCCTTCGATATGTGTGAGTATTCCTATCCAATGTGTGGGTGAAACATAAATGGTGTACAATTTAGTGTGTGTGCACAGACATCTGTGAATGACAGATATGTATAGTCCACTGTGTTGTCAGACATGAGCTTCATTTCCCTAAGTGTAGGACCATGCCCAGTATGACCTTCTGTACTGAGTGTGTGAATCCATTCCAGGTAGGGTTGTACTCCAGTCCAGGGTTTGGTGTTCTACACCTACAGCTAGCAACCTGTTTTTGCAGGATATCTGTAGATACGTGAACAATATGGAGTCACAATTGGCAACAGATAGGGGGTACTGTAACTATTGCTGTATGTGCTTCTTGTGTTACATGGTTGGTGTTAGCAGAGATATTCAGACATATGTATTGTTTTACACTGTGATGTATTATGTCATCAACTACTGACAGATATAATTATTTGCTCACAATTATTTACTGGGAAACACAAGATGGATGAAGTTGATCCAGTATTGTGGTCCACAGCCTACACATTCTTGCACACTCTTGCCATTCTGGAGGGGTAGCTACAGACATTTGGTGATGGGTCTAAGTAAATGGTCTAACACCTTGGTACTATGGTGGCTGAGGATCCCCTTGTACATATATAGACTTAACAGAATGGCCATATCCTGCTGTGGCCATACATCTCAGCTGTATAGATTCACCCAGGTTACCCAGAGGCAGGGCTCGTATATCTGGTCAGTTCCCCTGACATCCATGCTTCTACACCCCCTCACTCTGTTATTATATCCTCTTCCTAACATTATGCAATTGATATCTGAGAAGTGTTCCTATAGCTGCCCCTTCATCCCAGTTATATTTATGGATTGGTCCACAGTACATGCAGTAGGACATGGGGAACATGTTATTGGCATTTGTCAACATGTCCTTGCATTTGTGTTCTGTTGACTGTGTTAGGTTGTTAGTTGGGACCCCATGAGATGCCATACATTGGTACTATGAGTGAGGCACAGGCCTTTGACAAAGGACTTTAGGCCATTTGGTAGTAATGCAGGCCATCTGTAGCAAGCCAGTGCATTCTGTCACTCCTACATTCCCAGGGTGAGAGCCAGTGGATTCCTCTGGGGTGACAGGGTAAGAGTGTGAAGTGTTAATGGCAATATTTCATGTATGTATTGATCCATTGGTCTGGATACAGGCAGGGTGCTGCTTACAGCTAGGGACACACCTGCATAGGACACCTCTTCAGCATGCTGCATTCTGTGCGTATTCCCATACAGAAGTGGGGTCCTACTGTTCTCATTCCGAACAGCAAGGATATGACCTGTGATAAACCTGTGGTTGATGGTAGGGTGAGCTGAGTGCATGTGTGATATGGAAGCTACTTGCAGCTGACTCACAGATATACCTGGGACATTCCCCTTATGCTGCTTTGTGCAGGGACATAGGCAGTCTCTCATTACTTCATAACTGTACCTTTTGTGGTCTGCCAGTGATTGGCCAGACTACATCAGTATTCCATACTATACGCACAACTAATGTGCTGCTAACCTAACAGGTTAGCAGCACAATTCCAAAGTTGTGTGCAGTTGACAGTTACATTTTATGCACTCTGCCTAGGGTACTTCCACCTGTGTACTGTGTGTATTTATGGGACCACATTCATGGCATATCCATCTTTCAGATGGTGACAGATATTGACATCTGACCAGTGAGTATGGACGATTGCTGACATAGGTATTGCTGAGAAGTATTGTGGTTGCCACTGCAGTTGATGGAACATGGCCCTGTCAACCACAGTACTGCCCATAGGCCACCAAGACACAACCCTCCATACCTACATGCTGACCGCTTCCACACAATATTGACCACACAACAACCTAACACACAGACCCCCTGCATAGTGTACACATGCAACAATCTATCCTGTAGATTGAGGCAGCTCGGGTAATCTGTGCTTTGAATGATACTTACATGTTACTGCATTTCTACATAGGATTGTGGGGGGGACACACCTGACGACTTAAACATTTTCCTGACTGTGCTGGTATTTCAGGTACTCTGCTGGCTTCCATTTCATTTTGTATTCTGATCTATCTTGCAGACTGGAGGCATATCAGTAGAGTACAGATCTTAGGTTTTATTGACCTACATTTCTGTTTCAGACTTCTTACCCTTCAGAACTAACATATAACTGCCAGACCAGTTGTAGTCTGTCTGTGTAGGTCTGGAGGGGGGCTGTTCACCATTGCCATCAATTGGAGGCCTTAGCCCAGCCTTTTTTTATGGTCATCTACACCTGTCCTGCTGGCTGAGGCTGGTGGTGGCTATGTGAGGCTCACTAACATGCATGTGTGTGTCCTATGGACATACATTTGGGCCACCACATGTACTGCAGTGGGATTTGCAACTTGGTCTAGTACTGCCTAGTATGTTGACACCAGTATTTGTTATGGATTTCATGCTGCTCATATAAGTGTCCACTATCTGCTGCCATCCCATTCAGCCACCCGATTCCCTTGCATGCTCCCATCCATACCATAGATACAACTATGAGAATATACTACTCCATTCAGTAATTGATTGGAAAAGTGACTTACCTTGTGTCTGGACCAGTATTGAGGACGGTGCCGGAGGGCTGACTATGTCAGATGCACATAGTACACTCCCTATACATGGTAAAGCACAGGTAGCATCATGTTTGGCATCCTTTTACTGTATGTGCGAGTCAGAGAGAGGTGTCATTCCCAGGGTCCCTACCGTGTCAGTGTATGTGCTATGCGTTGCCTCTTTGCCAAGGTCTGGGCATACTGAGCATGCCTCCTTCTGCCTACATGGGCAGGGTTAGGTAGTTCCTCCTCCAAGTCCCTCTGTTCCTGTAATGGCCTTGGCAATGGTGGGGGGCTGTGTGGCCTTGCCCCGTGCTGTTCCTGCTGCAGCTGTTTCCACAGGATCATATTGTGTAGCATGGCACATACTATGAAAGTCTGTGTACATGTAGCTGGAGAGTACTGCAAGGTTCCACTGGATATGTCCAGGCAGCAGAACCATGACTTGAGCATCCCAAACACATGCTCTGTTATGATTCTGGTTTGTACATGTGCCTCATTATGGAGTTCTTGTTCAGGTGTGTGTGCATTTCTGAGGGGTGTCATCGGCTATGGCTCCAGTGCATAGCCAGCATCCCCCACTAGGTGGCCATATGGGATGTCTCCACTGGCAATGACTGGTACAGCTGTGTCATATGCCAAATGTGGGAGTCATGATAGCTTTCAGGGCTGCCAGCACACACATTCAAGATAATGCTCTGGGCATTGCACATGACCTGGCAGTTGATGGAGGGAAAGCAGTTGTGATTTATGTAAACCCTACCCCACTCACTGGGTGGTGCTTTGATGTGTATGTGCATGCAGTCTATAGCACCCATTACCTCAGGGTATTCTGTTATTTGGTGGAAGAGACACATATTGCAAGTCAACGCCTCATGGGTGTTGAGGAAATATATGTGCTCACGGCATGTGCTGACATGGCAACCAGGAACTGGTGAAGTACCCTGGATGCTGATGCCTGTGAGATCCCCATGAAATACCCAGTTGCCCTTTGAAAGGTACCTATCGCTAGTACTCATAAGCCCATAAGCCTACACATACCTTGGTATCCACTGGGATGGGTTCCCCTCTGTTGGTTCTGTGTGTGAGACAGGGCTGGCACAGCTCAACAATTTGCTGTAGAATGTCCCTGTCCACGCTATAGTGTTCCACTATCTTCAGCTCATGTAGCCCGTGGTAGGTTACCCTGGGTCTGTACACTCTTCTCCTTTTCCTTACTGTGGGATGGTCGTCAGCATTCACATCCTCACCACCCTCAGCCTCTTGCACATATTGATGTATGAGAGCAACAGCAGCCCCTAATGTTTTGCTAGTTTTGTCAGGTAAAATTTCCCCGTCTGTGTACACCAGTAGTGTAGAGGTTGTGGGAAAAAATAGAGTGAAAGGTTTTTGCATAGTTTATAGTAGTGTGCTGGGCTGGGCTGCTGCCTGTGTAATTGGCTGATTCTGATACATTTCACCTGTCAACTATGCGAGTTCTCCTTGATTGCCTTCCTACTGCTGTTTTCCCTTCCCATTGCCTTCCTGTTTAAGCCCCGAGGTGCGCCGCACAAACCCAGTGCTCAGATGTGAACAGAGCTTCTATTACCTGTTTTTTTTTTTATTTATTTTTGTTTAAAACCTGCTGCATGGTGCGCACACCTGTTTAAGCAGGGGAAACAATGCTCAACAATGTGAGAAACATCCCCTTCCTTAGTTGTGCTTAGCTAAGAGCATACACGGGCCCCAGGGCTCCAATAAGTTTACACGAAGCATGACACACCCCCTACTGAAGTCATCTTCTTGTCCTGCCTACATGGTTCCCTATTCCTGCCCCTGCATGGTTAGGTGCAGGCTGCCAGTGGTAGAAATTTGTGATTCAGTATAGGCCCCTTCATTTGCATACCCCAGTGTGCAGGTCCATAATTACAATTCTTAAGCACACCCTTTCTCCTTGGCAACCAGTGCTCCCTTGTCTTGTTTACTTTCTGCCTGCCATTGACTATAATGGCAAAATGCAGATTTCTGTTAAAATGCAGTTTTTCCCTTTTTTTTTTTTTTCGGCACCCCCGTGTTTGCATGCTGCTGTCCTTAGCTTAAATGGCTGAGATCGGCCAAAAAAAAAACAAAAGTTTTATTTTTTTAAATATTTAAGCTGCTTTTAATGCCAATGGCCTTATATTTGGCCATTGGCTTATCTGTTTAACATAATACATGCTTTTCACGAGCTGTTATGCCTGTTTTGTTAGATGCAAAAATGTATTCGGCTACTAGCCGAATACATTTTTGCACTGACATTGTTCCTGTATGGAATCCGTTCAGCTTGCTGGATCACAAAATCACCTCATTTGCACAGTTTTTACCAGAAAATGAGGTGATTTGCATACTGAATGGAATTCCATGCAGGAACAGTATAGGGCCATTCATGTACGTGAAAACAGCCCTATCCTGGATCATACAGCGGCCATATTTCCTTGCAGGAGTGGCTATACTGTTCCTGCATGGAAATCAGCCATTTGTGAATCTGGCCGAGTGCTGCTGTTCAACTTTAGAATTCCTTGATCTTTTCAATATGCCGTACCTGGTCAAAACAGGACAGTAATTGTAGATCAGAGTGTTAAGTGGGTGTGCTAAATCTTTAAAAAGTATGCGAGGCTGTACATGCACTGATAAATTCCAGACACACGCAATCCCTAGTGCCATTTTGAAGGAGCAGCCAGAGAGTAAGCATGCATGATCACAGCTGTTAGTTTGTATATACGTTACTTATGTTAAAGGCAGTAAGCCTCTATAGTGATGTATTTGTATAAAATAAAGCTATTTGAACAGAACCCACAAACACTTTTTTATCCTGTCCTAGACATGGAAGTAACATGAGAACCAGGATAGAAGAGAGAAGAATATTCTGAGCCATGAGGTGCAAAGATGACAGTGAGGGTAAAACCTGAGAGAAAAGAGCACAAACATAGCTAAAAAGAATCAAAAGTAATGAGAAATAATACAAGCTATTTATTTTATACAGAAGGCAAAAAGGGGGCATTACAAGGGCACAAACCACATTATTAGGCAAGCGGAGAATAGAAAAAGTTTGTTTACTAAAGAAAATCTTTAAGCTAAAAGTATTTGATGAAACAATTGGCAGTAAAGAAAAACAAGTAAAAGCGAGCATGTTTAAAGCAAAACAAGTGTGTTTACAGCAAAGTTGGGCATGTTTAGAGTAAAACGAGCACAAGAAAAGTATATTGGGCATGCAAAAGGCTTAAACAAGCAAAACAAATATAATAATAAAAGAAAAGAATACATTAAGCAAAAATAAATCAAGGAGACTGTATGTGTTTTGACAAAGTGCTGTGTTTGGGCATAATTATGACTTCACATTGTATCAAGGGCATAACTAAAGTTAATCGAAGTATCTCAAAGTGTGTAAAAGTGCTTACAGTGTGTGCTTATTACTGTGCATGTATTTTGAAGAGTTCATTGTGTGCAAAGTGCAACTATTTTGTGCAATACAGTCAAAGTATAGCCATTTCTAAAAAGTTTCTTGTGCTGGGTGTGTCTATTCACAAAGTGCCGCCATAACAGAGTGGTTCTTGTACTGTAAAGAGTTGCCTAGCAAGGTACCACCATTTTGGGGACTTTTCATTGTGCTATATGCAGTTATTCCCGAAGTGCAATTGCTTTGAAAGTTATTGAGTTCTGGACAACAGATGTTCAACTTATTTGCATTGTGCAGTTTCTTGACATGTTTCTTATACTGATAAGAGGTGTTTTCTTGTGAAAGACATTACAAGAGTATTACAGTGCCCATCAGTTGTTAGTTGCATTGAAAAGTTCTCAAATGTTTCTCAAAAGTAAATGACTTTAGCACTTTCGCCTTTACCAATGATATTATGAAAGTACCAAAATGCCAGAGAAGTGTATTTCGCAAAGTCCAGTTATTTGAAAGTACTACGAGTTCATTTATTCACATAATTCAGAAAATCCCAACAAAAGTATAAGTTCAGAGCACAAAGGCATTGTTTGTCAAAATTGTGTACATGTGTACATGTGTGTTTATGCTTATTTACAAAACCCTTCATTGGTATGTGTTGATATGGCAGATGGATTTCAAAAAATCCTACCACTTGTATTTGATCAGAATATTGCAGAGAACTGGAGATTATTTGAGCAAGAATATGATATTTTTGTACAAGTAGCTTATGCAGATAGAGATGTACACATCAGGGCATTCATTTTGCTAAACCTAGCAGGGTCTGCGGCCATAGAAAGACAGCATTCATTTGTGTATGCACCAGCAGTATATGAAGGAGAAGGTGTGGACCAGCATATTGTTGTACAAGCTGAATCAAAAGAAGACCACGAGCATTTGAAGTGCAAGTTCAGAGAAATATTTAACCCCCCAGATGAATATTACATTAGAGAGGCATTTGTTTTACACAAGAGATCAGAAACCAGGGGAAACATTTACAGCTTATATAACTGACTTGAGAAACAATTTGGTGATTTAAAAGATGAGCTGATAAAGGAAAGATTTGTATGTGGTATTAATAGTGCTGCTGTGAGAAGGATTTTACTTTGTGACAGTGAATTAATGCTGGGCAAAGCAAGAGAGATTTTAAGAATCCATGAGGTGATAGAAAAACATGCAATTATGCTTGTGAGTGACAAGAGCATGGTTTCAGTTGGCTCCAGAGCAAATTTAGATAGTATGCAACATATGGCAAACAAGAGGAGGCCTAAACATGTGGCAGCTATATGATTTCCAAAGAAGCCACAAGGTTTTCTAGAAAGTTTAAGGAAAAGTGCAAGCTTCAGTGCCAGCTCAGTGAAATATAAGCATGAATCAGCAAAACCCAGTTCTATCTTTATTGTTAACTGTCACAATTGTGGTGCGAATCATGAGTCGCAGTGTCACAAGTGCAAAAAATGGAACCATTTCCAAAAGTTTTGCAAGTCAAGTAAGCCTCACACAGTTGTAAAGAAAGGTCGTACAAAAAAGCAAGTTGATCAAGTAGAGCTGAAGCAGTCAGCTTTCTTTGTAGATGGTGTGTCAGTGCTTGGTGAAAGAGTTGATGCAATGAACCTATTAACAAGGAGTGAAGTGTTTGTACTGTCCGGATTAATTAAAAATACACGGAGCTCAAAGTAGACACTGGCTCAAACTATAATGTTATATTAGCAGATACATTTGCAAGACTAAGAAATAACAAACAACTCAATGTTATCAGTGGTGCAAGACTTGTTGCTTATGGAGGTGAAGAAATTCAAACCAAAGATTCAGTAATGCTTTCATGTTATCTGGTCGAGAACTGTTACAATTTGTTATTCTACATAGTCCAAAGACCAGTGCAATCTTTATTGGGTCTGAAAGATAGTTTAAGAATGAATCTGCTTTCTTTTGCTAAAGAGGTTCATCACATAAGTGTATTTCCGAGTTCTGATTTCTCCAAAGCCATTTTCTCGGAGCATGCTGATGTTTTCTATGACAAGTTAGGCAAACTTCCAGTTGTGTATTTCATGAGGTTGGACCCAGAGTTCACTCCAGTAGTCAGACCAGCAAGAAGTGTTCCGATAGCTATGCAAGATAAAGTTAAGGCTCAGATGGATAAAATGGTATAGCAAGGTGTGATTTGTCCAGTCACAGAACCAAGTGAATGGGCGTCGTCCATAGTAGCCACTCACAAAAAAGGCTCAGCCGAACTCAGAATATGCATTGATCTAAGAGATTTGAACAAAGCATTAGAGAGGCCATATCATCCAATGAGCACAGTTGAAGAAGTTGCAGCTCTAATACCGAATGCCACAGTATTTTCTGTTTTTGATGCAGAGAGTTCATTTTGACAAGTGTTGCTTGATCGCAAATCCTTATTTCTAGCTATTTGTGCTACTCTGTTTGGCAGATACAGATTCCTAAGGATGCCATTTGGAATAAATTCTGCAAGTGAAGTTTTTCAGTGTGCAGTGGAGCAAATTATTTCGGGTTATCCTTGTGCCATAATAGTAAATGATCTATTGGCTGGATGCAATGGTGAAGCAGAGCATGACAGAAACCTCAAGAAAGTTCTAGACAGAGCACGTGAAGTGAACTTGAAGCTCAATCCTCTGAAGTGGAAATTCAAACTTCCAGAAGTAATATATTTAGAATATTTGTTTACGAGTACAGGCTTGAGACCAGACCCGACCAAGCAAGCAGCTATTATAGAAATGTCAGCATCAGACATTGTACAAGCTTTACAGCATTTCTTTGGCATGGTCAACTATTTAGTCAAATTTATACCAGACATCAGTGAGTTGACAGCATCTTTAAGAGATATAACACATAAAAATGGTCATGGTTGGAATACCAGAAGGCATATGAAAACCTCAAGCAGAAAATTGCCACCTCACCTACGTTAAGATACTATGATGTGAACAAGCCAGTTACTCTTTCCTGTGATGCTTCAAAATTTGGCCTAGGTGCAGTTATACTTCAGGAGGACAGACCAGTAGCCTTTGCATCTAGAACACTAACCCAAACTGAGATGCAGTATGCTCAAATTGAGAAAGAGCTTTTGGCAATAGTATTTGCATGGTTCAAGTTTCATGATTATATTTATGGTCAAGCTATTCAGATTGAAACTGATCATCAACCTCTAGTTACTATTCTAAATAAGCCTATGCAATCTGCCCAGCGAGATTACAAAGAATGATGCTCAAATTGCAAAAGTACAATTTCAAAATGGTCTACACAAAAGGTGCATTGCTCTATCTGGCTGATATCTTATCCAGATCTCCCAGAAATACAACAGAACAGCTTGATGCAGAGAATTTTGACTTTGATGTGGTATCAGTGCATAATATTTCTACCACTAGACTTGATGAGTTAAGAGATCACACTCAGATTGATCCAATTTTACAGAAGCTCAATCACTATATTAATGTTGGATGGCCATCAAAGCAATCAAATGTATCACCTGAAGTGCAAACATGTTTTCCTTACAGAGATAAAATGTTGATGGAAGGTGGCATTATTTTCAAAGGTCCTAAAATTGTTGTTCCTGCTTCCTTACAACAAGAGTATATTCAGATTTTGCATCGTGGTCGTCCATGGGTCAACATCCACTAAGAGAAGAGCAAGATAATTTTGTATTTTGGCCTTCATTATCAAAAGACATTGATAGAGTTCTTTCTTGTTCAGTTTGCAATAGTACTAGATTTGCATTTGCAAAGAGAACCACTTCAGCTAAGTCCAGTTCCTGAACTACCTTGGTCTGCTGTAGCAACTGATATCTTTGCGTGGACCAATCAACACTACTTAGTTCTGGTAGACTCTTATTCAAATTGGTTTGAGAATGATCTATCTAACCTAACCTCAACTGCTGTCATTACTAAGTTGAAACATCATGGTAGTCCACACAAACTTTTTTCTGACAATGGTACTCAATTCACTAGCCAGTTGTTTCAGAAAATTTGCAAAGGAATGGGACTTTGTACATGTCACTAGTTGCCCTGAATATCCTCAATCCAATGGTCTAGCTGAACATGCAGTGCAGAGTGCAAAGCAATTACTTGAAAGGTCAAAGCATGATAATACTGATGTGCTCTTGAATTTGCTTAATCTCAGAAACATACCCCATGATGAAATTCTTGGCTCACCTGCTCAAAGAATACTTTCCAGGCAAACTAGAACTATGCAACCTATTTCTTCATTTGTTACAGCCTAAACCTAAGAACAATAAAACCATCAAGGCTCAATTATTTAAGAATTGTAATATCCAGAAATCTAGTTATGACAGATCGAGCAGATTACTTTGTCTGTTGAGGGAAGGAGAGGTGGTACAAATTCAGACAACAAAAGGCTTTGATCGAATAGGGCAGATTACAGGCATCTGTGCCAAGCCAAAATCCTACTTGGTAGATTCCGAGGGTGTGGAGTATAGGAGGAATCACAGATGTCGTCTTCCTGTACAGAGTCATCATCATCATCATTGCAGTCACAACATTGTTTTTGTGATGCAGACTTTAATTTAATGAGTGAATCAGACACAATTTCCAGACCAGAATGTGTTCAAAATTTTGATTCCATTTGAGAAAGTGATTTGAATTTTCAAATCAACCATTTTGGTCCACCAACCAATCAACCAATGGTCAACCATTTTGCAGAAAATGTTCCAGTTGCTAAATCTAATTCCCAGTTTTATGTCACACAGTATGGACAAGTATCTAAGCCTAGTGTGAAATACACAGCAACGTGGACTTGATTGTATATGCATGTGTACTTAGTATTGTATAATGCAAGACTATGGATTAACTGTGATTTCTGCATGCCAAATAGTCTCAATTCAATTGCACGATCTATTTCTCAAAGAAGGAGGATGTAGATCAAAGTGTAAAGTATGTGTACTAGATGAGAGGCTGTATGTGCACGTATAAATTCCAGACACGTGCAATCCTTGGTGCTATTTTGAAGGAGCAGCCAGAGGGTGAGCATGCATGATCACAGTTGTTAGTTTGTATATAATTTACTTAAGTTAAAGTCAGTAAGGCCCTATAGTAACGTGTTTCTATAAAATAAACCTTTGATCAGAACTCACAAAAACTCTTTTGTTGTGTTCTAGACAAAAAAGCAACAGTAATAACTGTGTAGAAAAGAACCAAATTAAACCGGGAGCCCTTTTTATTTCACTAGCCCTTGAACAGATTGAAGGAAAGATGCACAGAAGCACACTGGAGCAGCTAAGTGATCACTAAGGCGAGAATGTATGCTGTCATGAAATGTCTTGCTTTTGACAGTAACAGAAATAGATACTACACAGTAATGTATAACATTCATAAAACAATGGCACATCTGTCTTCACAGGCATACATCAAAGGTATAACTATATCTGTTAAAAGTGTCTCTTCATGCCTCTTCCTGTAAAGGTGGGTAAGTGTTTCTTCATGTTAAGTGTCATAGCACTAACATTGATGAGGATGTCAGTGAGTATAGTTCCCACTGCCACACTATTGTTGCCATAAAAAACAGTTCATGTATGTTTTTTGTACATATTTTCTTTGTATATCTACAATATTCTTAGACATCAAAATGCATCTCTGGTGGGGCTTCCAGCTGTGGTGTGGTTAAGTTATGCTGGATATATGACATCTCTTCCAGTAGTTACAGAACTAAAAGTTAATTTGTGCTGTACATTTGAGTGAAGTGCCCATAAGAATTGAATTGCAACAAGGACTCCTTAATTATAAACACTGTATTTTAAGACAATATTAAGGAATGAATGTCAACATGAGAAAGAAAAACTGGCAAAGGTAAATCAATACCATGTGGTACTAAAATCAATAGCAGAGAAGCATGGAATTTCAGCTGCAGTTGGCCAAAGTAGAAGGCAGAGATGACAAAGAAATCACATTAAAGGATGTATTTTTGGAGCTAAAGAAAATGAACTTGAGAGTGGGGCAGTACATAAGGGAAATAGGATCATAGGAGTTTACTAGGGTATTGGCTCTAAGGCCCTTATAAGCCTGGCCAAGAGTTTAGCCCATGTTTAAACAAGTCAGCACCCACTGATGTCCCTGTCCAGCAAGGACACAGGTGGAATCCCAGGGGTGTATTTTCTGTTTCCCATCCAGTTATCCAGGTTGTGCTTAAAAAGGAGTAAAGAGGTACTCTGCTTGACGTGGAGAGGGAATCTATTCCACAGATGGTGGAGTGCCTGGGACACAAATCTGTCCCACCAACAAGTCCTGTTGATGTCACAGACCAGGTTGAGGCCACACGTGTAGGTTAATCATTTACGTGAGGTCACAGAGGTGGTGAATGAGCACTAAGATGGTCTGAAAAATATTGATTCAGGATAACGAGGGGCTAAACACATGGACTGATTTCAAGGACAGGGCAAGAAGGAAGAACCTATGGATTGTATGGATGACAGAGGGAAAAGAAAGTAGTGAGTGCAGGGCTTTCATGGTTTAGTTCTTTATGCAATGGACAGAGGCAAAGTAATCTGAGTATTAGTTGGAAAGAGCACACCGGGCATCCTGGATACCTCAAAGGACCTAAAGACCATTACCATGGCCCATCATAGTTAAGCTTTCCACATTTCATGGTAAAGAATAGCTGCTGGTAAAGATTTAGAGACCTTGAGTAAGATTACAGTTTGCCGGTAGTTGGATCTTTGTGGAACAGGATTCTTCATTGCATACCAGGAGGTGAAGAGCTGCCTTTATCCCAATCCAGTACTAGTATAAGAGAAATGGTTGTGATTCACACCTTAGACTGGAAAATCCAGCCATTTTTAAGGTTTAGGGTGTATAAGCCTTAAAAACCTTTAGCAATCTTCATGAAGCAATGAATTTTGTGGAGGTCAGTGCTTTATCTGAATTAGAAAAGGAGTGTAGAGGAGACAAGAGAGGCCCAGTGCCATAAAAACAGCAGGTGCTGCATTCACAGGAACAAAATGGAGGAAGAGAACAGAATTGTTTAACTGCTTCCAAGACAGCCAGAGGGATTGCAGATCATCCTAATATGAGATGTGGAGTAAAATAGAAGTCTATAATTTCTTTGAGGGAAATTCACATGGGAAAAGGGACCCAGAGCAATTAGGCAACTGAATGACTAATTATAAAGAGAACTTGGTACCTGTCTAATGGGTAAAAATATGTTAAGCAGTGGCTTGACACAAAGAAATGCAGAATATCAGCTTAAACTTTTTTGTACCTTTTTATATAATTTAATTTTCATTTCAGGCACTGTATGGAAAGTGACTCCAGAGAAGGGTGAATAATGTTTACCAGGTGTTGGCCTGTTATGTGATAGCTAGGGCAAAGTTAACTGTGGGTGGGATTGTTTGTGCAGAAGGAGGAGGAAGCAGCTTGTTGGAACTAAGACCTCTTAGGACCCTGGAAATTTAGAGTCACAAATTTGAAGTATGGATTCAGCAAACTAAATGGGAATCAGTTATGGGTGCACAGCAGTCTGTGTAGATGTTTGTTTTATTAATCAGTGCCATTATGATAGCTTACATGTTTAGATTTTCAGTGTATAATGCACTGCTAGTTAATGTTTGTAAATAAGAATAGTTAAGGTGAAAGCCGAACTTTTTAATCTTAAGTTCTAAAGCCACTAAGATGGGACAAACTAACTGTACAAAGATGGGTAGATTATCAATGGGCAAACTGAGAAAAATGTACACCTTGTTGAGGGGTGGAGGCATGCTCAACCATCAGCAATTACTTTACAATGTTTGGAATTAATAGCTTAAAGACCCTGAAAGCTAGGGGATAGACTGAATAAGATGGGAGCACCAGAGGCAATTGTAGAAGTAAATAGTAAATGCTAAAGAGATTGAAACCAGGGCTTGTTGTTTCCCTCCGCCAACAATTATGTGAGTTTGGTATGGTTCACAACAGTGTCTGAGTTAAGCATTAGTGATTTATTTTGGCAGAGGAGACTGACATGCAGGTCAGGGCATAAGGGGTATCTGGAATGGAATAACAACAATAGAGTTCCTATGGGATTCATTGCAAAGCAGCCCACAAATCTTTCCCCAGTCAAATCACCAGATAGCTTTAAAGGGTGAATATAGACGGCAGCAACTTGGAGACCCTGTACTCACATAGAGAGATGGAGATTCAAGAGAACACATCCATGTTTTTTGATGCACTCATGGTTTTGTGTGGTGGTAATGAGGTACCTAAACTGCACCAGTTGTAGGAGTTATATGATATAATATTGGTATGTAAAGAGTGTTTATGCCAATGTAGAGTTGTTTGTTTGTGCTTTTAGATCTAATATTCACATTCTTAATTAGCAAAAGATTATGAGTTGGGGACAGTTGGCATTTGAATAGAAAGAAAGGCATAGTATGTGGGCAAGGGTTACAGAGAAGTTCAGAACAGGGGGCCAAGAGTTATATGAGGATGAAGGTATTTCAGTGAGTTGACTGGGACCATAGCACTGTGGAGGTAATTGCATGGAATGTTTAGTGAACCTGCTGAAAAGAGATCAGGTCCTGCTGGTTTTTAAGAGATGTGGAAACCTTAGTGGTGCTGGAGGAGTAATATTTAATTGAGCAGGAGCATTTGAGATTGGGAATATGGGCTTTTGGGTTCTAGAATCTTCTAATTTTGAAGAAGGCAAGTGTAGAGGAGTACAAGATGTATATATTGGCTAGGGCAGGTGCATTACAGATGATGGTGTAATGACTGATCAAGAGGAATGTCTGGCGCCTTGGAAAGGTTACTGCAATGACATGAAATTACATTTGCATAAGTATATATACCTCCGGGGTCTTCAGGGGAATGGATAAAAAAAATTCAGTTGCAAACAGCTGAATTGTATGAAGGTTTTTTTTAATGACTGAGAGATTGGAATTTTATTAATACTAAATTGGACACAACAGGAAAGGTAAACAATGCAAAATTAACTTGCAAAGAAAAAAGTATGAGGAGGCTATTTGACTAAGTGGAAGCAGTAAATGCTTGGGAGAGTAGTGAGTGATGTATTCACTTTGGCCTTACACACTGCAGTAAAAGGTGGCACTACAACCCGTGGTTGGATAGAGCTTATATACTGAAAGAAAAGAAAGATGACATTTTACTTATAGATGTGGTCCCCTTACTGCAGTTAGATCATGCTAGAGTGAAGAAGAAAATAAAATGGGAGATCACTAACTTTAATGGCAAGCATTGGAGATTCTCTACATTTGTTTTATGGATTCCTAAATCTAAGGAGAAGATGAAATAGTTGGTGATTTTAACTGGGGAGTGTGGGGAGTTAAGTCCAGAGTTTTGGGAGAGGTTAAAGGGCAGACAGAGCATGCACATCTTGAGGTGGTGCAGTAAGGAGTTTGACTGGGAGAATAGCAGGCATCAGCAACTGATGAGAATATAAGCATTAAAATTAAATGGAAATGGGAGGATGCAGGAGTAGGACATAGAGTGAATGTACAATTTGTTTGACAGGGAAAGAGAATAGGAGAGTTAGAGAACATGGGGATTGCATTAAAAGAGCAGTATTCTTGTGATATTCCTAGAGATCCTGAGACTCTTGCTGGTTAACTTAGAATGCAAAAAAACAGAAATGAGAGTTTGAAAAATAAGGAGAGGAGTGGATGGAGAGATGACTGAAAAGTAGGCAGAGATTCTACAGGAGGTTGTACATTGTTAAGAGCAATAATGGAGAGGAATGGAGTCCAGGGATCAAGAGAAGAACCCAAGTCCTCTTGAACAAATTAAATTTGAAAGCACTGTCAGAGGAGGAAGGAAAAATACTTATTAGGAAAATTATTTAGGAAGAGATTATGGAGGCTACTGATAAATGAAAAAGTTTGAAAGAAACAGGTGTCGATGGGCTCCCTGTACAGATATGGAAATTAGAATAGGATAATATCTCTAAAGTCTGGTTGGATCTATTTAATCAGATATTGGAGGGAGTTGACCCCTCAGAGTTATGGCAGAAAGGTGTCATAGCAGTTATATATATAAAGAGCAAAATTATCCCGAGTCAGTCACCTCATACAGACCAACTGCACTTTAGAGCCATGATTATAAAATGTGCCATTACTCTCCACAAGAGGACTGAGTATATTACCAAGGATAATGCATCAGAAAAGTGGGGCTTTATGCAGGGCTGGAAAACATTTGACAATATAAGTAGGATTTTGATGTTAGTGCATGGGGTAGAAGATAAGGGTCATTGGGTGTCTCTAATGGTACTGGATGCTAAAAAAGCTTTTAATAGAAAAAGCTGAGGTTTCCTTATGGAGGAGTTGGTTAGGTTTAAATTCCTGAAGCAGTTTCAAATACTGTTAAACAATATCTATAAGGGATTACAGAGACAGCTAAGCATACTATAATTGAAAAAATTCCTAGTCTCGAGGGGAAAGCAGACAGGGCTGCCCCTTATTGCCACAGTTGTTTGGGTTGTACAAAGAGCCACTAGTGGCATGAGTTAGCCAGCCACAGGTTAGAGGATTTAAATGGGGAGATGTAGATTTGAGGATAACCTTACATACATGCTGATGATGTGATGTTGTCCTTAAAGGAAGCAGGGAATGATTTAAATGTAGTGAGCACATTTCTTGATGACTATAGCTCCTTTTTGGGATATTAATTAAAATAGGATAAAACATGAGTGGTGATAAGAGAGTAAGAACAATGGGCTAAGGAACACATCTAGCTAGCAAGAGGTGGCAAGGTATTTAGGGGTATGGTTAAGGAGTACAGGCTTAAGTCCTGGAGAGAATTCTTTGCAAAACAGATAGTGAACCTCAGCAAACCTCAGCAAGAAATTAAGTAACTGGAGAATCATAGGGTTGGTATTAGATCAAAGAGTAAAATGTTTAAACTTGCATGTGACTTGATCTATCCTTGAGGAAGCATAGAGGGCATGTATTTTAGGAGCCCCCAAAAATTATATATATATATATATATATATATATATATATATATATATATATATATATATTTCATATGTTTAACAGTTCAAAATGCTGACTTTCATATGGCCGAGACCATATGATCAACATTTGAAATGTCAAACACATGAAAAGCAAAAGTAAAAAACAACAAACACGTAAACACTGCTAGCAGGGGGCTCCACCTCCCACCCCCCATAACTTAAATATACCAACTCCCAGATCGCATTACAGTGCAGGAATGGAAATCTTTCCATTCCGCACTGTACGGAGATGCCGGTATTTCAAATGTTGATCATATGGTCTCAGCCATATGAAATTCAGCATTTTGAAATGTTGACCATGTGAAGGGGACCTATATATATATATATATATATATATATATATATATATATATATATATATATATATATATATATATATATATATATATATATATATATATATATATATATATATATATATATATATATATATATATATATATATATATATATATATATATATATATAAATACACATACATAGATAGATATAGCTATAGATATAGATATCAAGTGTGAAGGAACTAGGTTGGGCAGAAAATGCTAATATTGTAGTATTGTGGTTAAGAGGTAGAGTAGAAAGCAGGTTAATTGATAATGATTTTATATATATATATATATATATATATATATATATATATATATATATATATATATATATATATATATATATATATATATGGGTATCATAAGGTTAGAAGTACGGAGGAGGGTGTGAGCAGTGTCACAAAACCATGTATATATGGGGAGTGTGGCCAAGATGGCAAAAGTCTTAGCTCTCCTTTATTTTTTTTCTGACAGGATTTTATTATACAATTTAACAAAAACTTATTTTTTATACATGTTGAGTCTTTTAAACAAACTTGGACAAATATTTGAAAGAAAAAACAAGTTTTATGTTTTTTTTTTTTTTGATTTTTTTCCCTGTCAGAATTTTTATTTACATAATGAGCCACTCAAAAGTGAACTCTCAAGACAACTCAGTGAAAAAGGAACTATAGTCTATAATGTACAGTATCTGGGAGCCTTCTGTTAAATCTGATAAACTTGAGATCAAAATGGACAATATAAAAGATTTCAAGAAACAAACATAAATGTTAAAAGAGATCATAAAACAACAATCTGTTCAAATCTCAGCAATAGAAGACACATTAAATGACCTAGATAGCAGAATGGCAGAGTGTGAGAATCACAGAGTTTCTGTTAAAACAAAATACTTTGCTTATTGAAAAACTAGAGGACCTAGAAAGTAGATCTAGAAGAAATAATATTAGGATATATGGAATATCAGAAAAGGAAGAAGGAGACAATATGCTGCAGTTTTTTTCTAACTGGATGCCTAAAATTCTAAAACTACCAGAAGCTCTCTCTCTCTCTCTCTCTCTCTCTTTTGGTATTGAGAGAGCCCATAGATCTCATTCAACTTCTTCTTTTAAGAAAAATCCTTCAGTCACCAAATCTATTATTTTAACATTTCTCTCCAGACAAGGCAAGGACCTGGTTCTGAAGACTGCTTGGGCTAATCCTATGATAAAAATAAATAAAAACACTATCAGGTTTGACAATGACTATACTGCATCTGTTATGACCAAAAGGAAAGCATGGATTCTAGTCACAAAAAAACTTTAAGACGCTAAACATTAAAACTCCACTAATTTTTCCAGCCAGGTCAGAAAACTTTTAATTCTCTAGAAGATGCAGTGGACTTATCTCAGAAAAAGAATTTTTTTGATCAGTCAGAAAATATGGACTGGACTTTTGTCAGCTTAAAGAGACAAGCAACAAGAAATGGCTGGTCTTTTAGGGCAAAAATAGTAAAAAATTAAAGAAAAGTAATGTTCTCATTTTCTATTTTGCATAAATAGCTTTCTCACAGGTACTCAGTGTTGTCATCTATGACATTTCATCATCAAATACAAGGTAATACAAACAATTTTTTTTATCCAGCCATCCTCAACCTTTTTTTCCATTTTTGCATATCATGTCTGGGTGTCACTTCAGCAGCATCAATCATCTAGAGCCACGTTTTACACCACTGGGTAGCTAACACTGCCATGGTAGTTCATTCATACCAGTCACTCAGTGGTGTAACTACGAGAGGCGAAGTGAAGCAATTGCCTCAGGGTGCCAAGTGGCAGGGGGCACTTTGGGCAGGGGAATCCGCTGACTAGGTAATCATTTAATTTAAAAAAAATATATTTTTTTTTTAGGGCGTTCTTCTTTAAGAAGAAAGAAGTGTAGTCGCGGGCGTGCTGTCATCATCACGCGCAGTGCGGCACATATTTTCAAGTTTGCTAGCGGGAACCAAAACAGACGGTTTAGAACTTGTGCAGGTTGTCTGTATGGATCTGGCAGTCTGTCATCCACTTGCTGCAGATAGGACAAGTCTGGAGGTAAGAACGAGGAGACTGGGGATGTGGTTACATAGATGGATGTCATATCACTGTTTCTGCGTTGTACTTTTCTCCCCAGATTTGACTGTGAGAGTGACTAAATGTTTTTGATGTAACGTGCAAGGAATAACTGTACGGTACTGGTTCAGATGATACATTTGAGGAATGCCATGTTTGCAGCACCCTGGAGAGTGACCGTTTTGATCTTTAGTTTTTGTATTTGCTCGCTTTGCACATGTGGTGGTTATTTGTTTATTGTTTCAGCGTCAGCGGGTAGCCAAAGACAGTTGAGTGAATGAATCTTGAAATGCATGCCATCAAGCATGGTAATAAGATTTGCTGGTTTAAAAAGCAATTATTTCTTAGCTGGTCTATAGTAGTTTTTATTATAGTTTCTTAATTGTGTGGGTATATTCACGCTGGCTTTTTTGGAGTTGCTTTACATTATGTAAACAAAATACTGTTTTACTCTTGAGTTTCTCCAAGCATTTGGTTCTTCTCGCTTTATGTGCTATATTCTCCACAGTGCAAACACTTGAAGCAGTAGAGCAGGTCATTGAGAATGTGATTAATTTTGGTGATGTTGAGTAGCTGGAGTCTAGGCTCCCAGGGAAATCTGTTTTGGTTCCTCTGCACACTGGACATTTGCAGACGTTTGCTAAACTAAACTGATGGAAGTAGTAGTAGTTAAAATCAAAGAAAAAAAATCCTAGACTGCATTAAGCCTGCAGTAGCTGGCAAGACTCAGCATGTGTGTTTCTGTATTTGAACTAACAATAAGATGTTGGTGGCTGTAATAGATGTAACTGTGCTAAGGCGTCAACAGTTTAGTGGTTCCAATATATATTTCTTTTCTGCGGTGATGATTTTGCTCATCTGATTTCCATTTTTGGCTGGTTTGTTGGGTATATTGGTATCTGCCTTGGGTCATTGTCATTGCCTTCTAGTCTCTGGAATAGCTATTTGCAGATAACACGGGGTGGTACAGCTCTTTTAAGTTAAATGTTTAATAATCACAGTAGAAGGTGAGCTGCTACTTATAGCCAAAGCATACTATTAGTATGCATGCATGACATGTTTCAAAGCATGGTGTATGCATTTTGTTTCATTGTTTACTGGAAAAATGTTCAAAACAATACACTTAAAATGCCCTCTAACAACTGTACTATGTTGTACAAGGAATATAATATAATACAGTCAGGAAGGTGTATCAAAGAGCATGTGTATGTTTCATGTTAAAGGGGCCTATGATTTTGAAGACAGCCCAGAGTTAATATTTATCTGCCACTGGCAAAATGTATTTTCTTTGAATGTGGGTCAGTCTTCTTATGATATTTGTGCATCTGATAGCATCAACTGCATTATCCTTGCATTATTTTATTTACAAGAGAGCAGAGGTGAGGTGACATAGTATATATCTGGGGGGGGACTGCTTATCTTGCATCATTCAGCTTCTCTTCTACAGTGCACTATCACTGTCTCTACACAACAGAAAATGTCAGATGAGACACATGATTTCCTCATTCAGGTATAGCATTCCAAGGGGGATGTAACCAGGACCTGCTAGCAACAAGGTCACTTCAACTATTCCAATGGTTAACCTTTTGCTGCTGCAGCTAGTTCTATATATTGATATTAGTTTCCTGTTGCTGTTTTTCTACCTATTATACTTTATAAATCAAAAAACACACATTTGTTGGCTCTGGATTTGACTGTACTGGATTGTGTGTGTATGTTTTTTTACTTTAGCTTCTTTTAGAGTTTACCTGCAGAGCTGAAAATGTATCTATTTTGGCATTTTATGATTCTGCTTGAAAGATGAAAGGCAAAATGTCCTTACCCATGCTGTTCCTATAAATATCTCTACCACTTGTCAAAAATATATTAATCTGCAGCTTAATGGAACTCTGCAGTCAGAAATATATTTTCCACTGCACTTACTCACACATTAATTTATAGACTTATACTTTTGTTTCATCCAGTTCCATGTAACTGGGAAGCAAAATCTTGCCCTGGCAAGCAGTGAGTACAAGCTAAAGAAACAATCCTGTATAATTTTAAACAATGGCTTAAAGTAAAGGATACGCATGGATGTTTTCAGTTTAATTCAATTACTTACTGTCCTCCCATGTTACAAAGACATGTCTGCATTATTTCTTCCTGGGCCTCTGCTGAAAATATTTTTTTTTGTTCCAAGTCAGACTGTCCTGATTAACAAATGTTAAATAAAACTGACAGGCATTTGAATTTTCAGACTTCAGGATTCTGAATGTTTAAGTCCTTACATATTTGATGGTGCAGTGGTAGCCCCTGTTGAAAATTGTTTTTGTTCCATCCATTTGGCTTCAGTCATCTCAATGGCTTGGGTTCCCGGGGGGGGTGTTGGGGCACCTAGGAAAAGTTTGCCTCAGGGCGCTTCTAATGTAGTTACACCACTGCACTCACTCATACCTACAGCCACTTTAGAGTGTCCAATCCACCTACTGCATGTCTTTGGTATGTGGGAGGAAACCAGAGAACCTGGAGGAAATCCATGTGACTGCAAGGAGAACATGCAGACTCCATGGAGAAGGCACCCCAGCTGAGAATTGAACCAGAAAATCTCTTGCTGTGAGATGACAACAGTAAAAAACTGCACCACTGCAGCCACCCAAAATTTGTTTTATACTTTATCAAAATACATTCGCAATAGCATCTGAAATAGTATATATATGTAATTATTATTACTTATAAGTCCCTGTGTTACTTTATTTTAATTCTCTCTAACATTATTTCAAACATAGAGAGCAGTATGTATGTGGTAGGGGGATGTGTATTGACAGTATCTGTGATAACGTGTATATGTATTAATATTACCATTACTTATACATTTCTTTATTTATTTAAATCCTCTCAAACATTATTTTCTAACAAAGTAATGTGTATGGGGTGTATACTAACATGTCTAACTAATCCACTTAATCTATATACTTTTTATATATAATTTCAAATAATGTGTATTTTATTTTTGGTTATTCTATCTGATGAATGTGGTTGTATGAGATAAGTTTTATGTGCAGTGGGTGTTGTGTTGAGTGGTTTTGGTGACACGAAAATCAATGATATACATTACTTCACTTTCTTTTAATAGGTTTAACTTGTGTGGTATTTGTTCATTACTTAGTCTCTTATTCAAAGAATTAGATATGTTATTGACTGTTGGTACATTTATTTATGTAAATATTAAGTTTTTTTTAACAAAAGTAGTGCTTCTTCTTATTAAAAGTAGAAAAACAGCTTTCTGTTTAACTCATGCATTTTAAATATGGTCGCAAGCTGTTTTTTTTACAGTAACTGCCTCTTCAGTCTCTTTTCCAACCTAGTGGTAGTTAAATTGTTTATGAATGTTTTTTTTTCACATACCACAAGCTTTTTTTCAACTTATAACCATCTAGATTCTATGTTCAAGCTGTCTGTGCTGCAGGAAGCAAACTTTTAGAATGTTAAAACAAGCAGCAGAAACACAGACAATAAAGCATTAAAATTATTCTAGTTAAATTTAAAACATATCCATGTTGTTCTTGAACTTATCTTTTAAAAAGTGGAGCAATGTAAAGAATAAAAGGAAAGAAGAATGCAATGAGAAGAAGAAGAAAACGAAGACATCTGCAGACTGCATGATACCTGATATTAATTTCTGTTTAGTGACATTTTGTGGTCATCCTAATTATAGTTCAGGGAAAGTTGTATACTTTATATAAGTACAGTGTAAATATAATATATGCATGTGGCAGATCATCACAGTACAGAGGACTACATTGATTACAGTGGTAAAAAAAGGCTTGTTTAAAATAATATTACTGGTTTTAATGTTTTGTGAAAGAAGTTGAAAAAAAACTAATATAACTTTAATAATAATGACTTAGACAGTTACTGCTATGTAGAGCACTTCTAATAAACACAGAAGTACCTATTACAGTAATGAAATTTCCTCTACGGTCTCTACCTGTTATATTGTACACACAAATATTAACACACTGTCAGACTGGATTTTTAATTACTCAGTCTAAACATTTCAGGACTTGGCATTGTGGGCCCTGATATTTTAAATGGTTACTTTCCTTAACTGATCCATTATAAACTGATCCATTATTATCACTAACCTAATATATTGTTTCATATCCACATTTCATTTATGCAAGTACAAACCATTCACTTTGCTGTTAGCTCTGTCTTATATTTCTGACTTTTTCTTTTTTTTTTCAATAATAAGTCTTTATTTTCCAAATGTTAATACAATACCACAACATATGTACATTATATACATGAATGCTTCCAACAGTTACATAAAATCATTATACATTAATATAAACTTCTAGATGTGTATTAAAGGAAGAGAAAATAAAAATCTAGTATCAGTATGAGGCTTATCTATGCTAAGCTCCATATTTAGTACGTACTTCCCGGGGAAAAGTGGATTGGAACCTTAAGCTAACACAATGTTAAAGATTTGCTCCCATATTTTTGTGTTATTTATACTTTTCTTATGATCTTTAATTAGTAATTTATGTGCTAAAATATGTTTTATCGCTACACTCTTAAAGTTTTCCCATGAAGTCTGGGATGGATTCAGCCAATTTGTAGCTATATACAGCTTCATTAACAGGAAAATATTTATGAGTATGATCCTTTGGGATCTATCCAAATTATTCGAAGGAATATGAAGAATCATAAACTCCCAAGAAAGTGTAGACTGTTGATAACCCATTTTTTGTAATTGAATTTTTAAAGAATTCCAAAGTTTGAAAATACATTTACAACTCCAGAACATGTGTAAAAGGTCAACCGTTTGATCTATACAATATGGGCATTTAGGTGAATTTTTAGAGTTGAATTTATAGAGAGTGAGACGAGTGTAATACGCATTGTTAAATATCATCAACTGAGTAAATAATAACTTTTGAAGAGATACTGATTTTAGGGTTAGATTAATTGCTTTCAATATTTTGCTATCATCAATTGTTAACAATTTCTCCTCCCAGTATTTGGATAAGAGTATTTGGTTATTATATTTCACATCTTTTATCAAATTATATGAAGCCATTATATATTTACAGTCCTGCATAAGAGTTTGCCATAAGTTTAGGCAAATGGTTAAATCTTCTTCTTTAATTTTAAAATTACTAAAACTTATTGACAGATCCTTTAACTGTCTCATTATAATTAGATACGAGTTAGGGAGATTCATCTGTCTTAACATGTCGTGCATTGAGATACTGAGGAAGGGATATAAATCAAGTATGGTTAAATCACTTATAAGTGGGAATTTTTTAAGATCAATCAATTGATTACCAATTTTCAAATTCGGGTTCTTATGAAATGGTTGGAAAGTCATCATATATTGTAAGAGGTTTAGTGAGTTAAACAGACTTTGTACTGATATTATATATACTCTGATATGTTCCATCAGAGCATACATTTTAAGGGTATCTTTATTTAAAAAAGGTAATGCCTTACAATTAATACCCAGTCCAGAAGCATGTTTATAATTCAGAATCAACCACTTGGGTGACCATTTAGGACTGGACCTGTCAAAGTTAACCACTCTTAGAATTCTATTAGCATTTATTATTAAATAATATGCTTCAAAATTCGGTAACTCTAAACCACCCCTGTTTTTGGGAGTCATCAGTTTATCATAAGATATCCTAGTTTTTCTAGGTTCCCATACAAATCTACCTAATTCCGTATAAAGTTGTTTGAAGAATTTCCTAGAAATTTGAACTTACGTAGCTCTAAAAATATATAATATTCTAGGGAGTACGTTCATTTTAATAATTGAGGTCTTTGCCATTATTGGTAATTTCAAATTATTCCATCTTTTTAAATCAGACACAATATGCTCCCAAATTAACTTAACATTGTTCACATAAAAGTCTCTATTGTCTGTTGAAAAAACAATACCTAAATATTTTATTTTTTCTTCGGATTTTACCTGACCTACCAATGGTAAAAGCCAAAAGGGTGTAGGCGTCTTTAAAGGAAATAACTTGTTTTTTTTTTTTTATTTATTTTGTAATTAGATATTTTTGCAAATTCTTCCACTGCTTTTAATATTTTCTTGGTATCTGAAACAGGTGTCGTACAGTAAATATTTAGATCATCTGCAAAAGCAGCCATGGAAATTTTCGTACCATATATTATTGGAGCATTGTGATAGATATTTTGTTTGATATGTAGAAATAATGGTTCTAAATATGGATTGAATAATATAAGAGATAAAGGACATCCTTGACGGGTACCATTCTTAATTTGTATTCTTTTTGAGAAATTTTTATTAATAACTAAATTTGTATAGGGATTGTTATATAATTTTTTTAATGTTAAAATAAAGTCTTGAGGTATATTAAAATATGATAAAATATCAAACAAAAATTCTAAATTGACTCTATCAAAAGCTTTTTGCGCATCAGTTATGATTGCATAAGCATTAAAATTTCTATGAGTGGCATAAGAAATTAGTGTATGAAGTGATAACGTATTATCAGTAGTTTGTCTGCCATTTATAAAACCAGCTTGTTCCTCTGATATTATCAGGTTAATTACCTTCTTCAATCTATTAGCCAAAATCGATGTCATAATTTTCATGTCTATATTCAAAAGACAAATGGGTCTATAGTTATCCGGATTTTGCAAATCAGCATTCTCTTTCGCTATAAGAATTGTTTTTGAAGCATTAAAGTAATTTTATTATTAATTATATAGTTAAATACATGTGGAAGTATTTTCCCCAATATATCACTAAAAGTTTTGTAAAATTCCGTAGTCAAACCATCCGGTCCTGGAGCTTTATATGGTTTCAAATTCTTAATTGTATCTGTTATCTCCTCTGAGGAAATTGGTTTGACTAAATTCATATGAAACTCATCACCAATTTTCAGAAAGATAATCTTCTGCAGAAAGTCATTATTACTCTTATTTATAAATAATTCCTGATGTTCACCATAGATTTGAGAAAATATTAATTCAAAGGTATTCATAATGTCTTCAGTATTGGTATATGTTTTATTATTAAAGTGTATTTCAGAAATTTGAAAAGGTATTTTCGATTCATTAATGATACGCGCTAGTGCTTTTGAAGGGGTCTGTATATGATTAGCGTATTTTACCAGTATTTTCTGTTCATAGAATGATAATTTACTATTTTGTAGTAAAAAAAGGTCCTTTTGACATTTTAATAACTCCTTTTCAGTTTGTTTACTATAGTTCCCAATTAAATCCTGATCTAGTAATTTAATTTTAGTTTCCAATTTTTGTATATCTCTAGATTGTATTTTCTTATAATAAGTAGCCTTTTGAAGAAAGATTCCTCTTATTTGTGCTTTAGTCGTTGCCCATTCTATATCAGACAGATGTCGGTGTTTAGAAAGATTAACTAATAGCTGATTAAAGGCCTCTTGAACTTCTTTAATTATATCTTCTTTATTTAATAAATACGAATTTAAGGACCAATTATAACCTCTAAGACGCATATTATGTCTAGTGTCCTTATTGAAAATTAATGTGATCCTAGAATGATCCGACAAATGTCGAGCTTGTATAGATACACAAGGATCAAAAGATATTAGTACGTCTGAAATTAGAAAAAAATCTATCCTAGACCACATTTTATGACAGCTTGAATAAAATGTAAAGTTATTTGCATTCATTTGATTATTTGTATATTTAAATGGATCGTATAGTTTAAAATCTGTTTTAAGTTCCTGTAGTGCTATCACTGCTTGGTTATTAAAGGACATGTTTGAACTTGATTTATCCAATTTGGGATTGTGGTATGTGTTCCAATCACCTCCTATTATTATATAGTAATTATTATTGTTAGAGTGTGCTCAACAATATACTGAGGTTGAAAGTAACTTTGCTATAATTATGCAACATAAATAAGGTATAAGATAAAGCTTGCTTAAATGTAGAAATAGAGTTTAGTAATATGTAATCAGCATCCATACTAAATTACCATGGCTTGGAAAAGGAATCTGCTGAATGGACATTTTTCCCCTTACAGACTTAAACAGGATGTATGCAAGAGCAAAAATGCAAAATCTGCTTTTAAAGAATGGACAATGACACTGTGACAATGTGTTTCTTCAAAAATATGTTTTTCTGCATGGAAAACAGGACATGTTTATCAGCATTGGCACAAGAACAGGTGTTCTTATACAAAGATCCAAATAGAATACAGGATGTTCACACTGTCAGAAAAGCTGGTCTCTTACAATGTGTTTCCTCAAAAACATGTTTTTCTGCATGGACAACAGGACACTGTTATCAGCATTGGCAAAAGAACAGATGTTCTTATACAAAGATCCAAATAGAATACAGGATGTTCACACTGTCAAAAAAGCTGGTCTCTTACAAGACATTCTTAAACAAGGAAGCTTAGTATTGTTTCTACAGGATGAGCAATTCTCCAAAATAGAATATCAAGAGGAAATGTATATGTTTATGCATGACTAAAAAGTGTATATAAAGAGCTGTATAAATCCAGTTATGTTAGAGGTATGGTAGGGACTCATTTGTCCTAAGGTAAATGTTATATCTCTCACATCATCTGTACTATATGAGAAGTAAAGTTGGAACAGTACTTTAAGCTGCAACGTTGTTCTGTTTGGTTTATTATAAAAAGTTATTTGTTACTGCTCTCTAAAGTTGATGCTGCAAAGTATATTCTCTCATCAGTGTATATTCTGCAAGTTTCTGTATGCAACAGACTGTGAATGCAAATATAACCAGACTTTGAATTTTTTTTTCCTTTGATTTTATACACCAATTGTCCAATTTGTTCCACTACTTCAAAAGGGCCTTGCCAATTGCTAGCCCATAGTCCTTCCATTTGGAATGTTTTTACCAATACTTTGGTTCCACAGGGAAGGTTTTCTTCAGCTGGTATTATTGGCACCTTTTTCCATAGATGGAACACTTGCTCCCTTGCATTATAGTCACATATACTAGTAAGTTGTTTTAGCCATTCCTGATGTTTGCTAATTTCTAGCATGGGCCTACCATTAGGTAAATCTGGATCAAATGGTAATTGTATGGGCATTTTGCAGCCTGTCATTATTTCATATGGGGAAATACCTGTTTTGCTGTTTTGGTGTTGCTCGAATACCCATTACAGAATTCTAGCAAATGTAAGCCAAGTTTTACTCTTAATGTAGCAGAACAACCAGATACAATATGGAGTAATTTGCAATGTTGGTATACACAACACATTAGTAAGTGTAAAACCTTGTTAGGGCAAGTTGACATACCAGCATTATGTAAGTGGATTGTAACATTTGATTGGTATTTGCAACAAAAAAATGAAGTATATCATAGTAAATGTTTATTGTGTGATTCAAAGGAAACTGCATTTTGTGTAATATGCCATAAACAAGTATTGCATGATATTGCTAAAAAAATAGACTGTGCAGACAGATCTGTTCATGATAAAGAATTAATTAAGGGTACACAGTTTTCATTATATCCAGATGTAAAGCAGTTATGTCCTGTCAGTACATTAATTTCTGAATTACAGCAGCAATCAAATCTGTTATTGACAGAGTCCCCTGTAGATCTTGTAACTCCCTTTAAAAATTATGTACAAGCATGGAATGATGCCACAGCTACACATACAGATGAGGACAGAAACAAAGCTTATGATACATTGACAGAAGTATTTAATACGTTTTTAAAAGAGAAACAAAATGAGTTTAAAATGTTCAAAACTGACATCCAAGATCTCTGTCAAAAGTGCATAGGAGCTCTGCAGTCAGAGGAATCCAATAACAGGTATCATACATCCCTTAAACACTTACAGGTAGAAATGACAGACCTTAAACAGCATCTGAAGGAAAAGGAAGAAGAATTAGATGAATTAACAGAAACTAACCCCCAAAATACTATTTTGATATCCCAGCTTAAGGAAGAGTTAAAAACACAAAACCAGTCCAAATTATAGAACAGGGACAGGGAACCACTACAGATTTATATACACAGTCTAGATTATTACAGAGTTTACCACAGTGGAATGATAAAAAAGGCATATTTTATAACATGCTTACATTTGAAGAATGGGTGGCATATACAGCAGGATCTGATATATGGACAGATGCATTACTTAGATGTTTCTGGATTTTCATTCCCAAATGTTTTAAAACTTTAATACAATTAAAACAAGATGATTATCAGTTGAACACTAAAGTAGGACATATGACAGCCATTTTAATGGCATTTACACAAGGGCAGCCTCTCACAGCCAAATTATTAGATAATTTTAAAATGTCCATTCAGCAGATTCCTTTTCCAAGCCATGGTAATTTAGTATGGATGCTGATTACATATTACTAAACTCTATTTCTACATTTAAGCAAGCTTTATCTTATACCTTATTTATGTTGCATAATTGTAGCAAAGTTACTTTCAACCTTAGTATATTGTTGAGCACACTCTAACAATTATATTGATTCAGGATAAAATAGAGTGATGTTATAAAAAGTTGTTGATTGGCACATGGGGCATATATATTAAGAAGTATCACCGATTTATCATAAAGTTTAGATGAAAGAATCACATAACACCATCTTCCCTCTTTGTCTATTTTTAAATCTAGAATTTTCTCTTGATATTGATTTTTAATAATAATCGCCACCCCTGCACTATTAGTTGTCCCTTCTGAAGCTACCACCTCTCTAATCCATTTCTTATTCTTAAGGACAGTCCATTGGTCATTGGTCAAATGGGTTTCTTGTAATAAAATAAAACATGCCTTTGACTGGAGAAATAAATGAAAAAATAATTTCCTTTTTTTTCATGTTCTGGAGCCCTTTAGTATTCCATGAGTCTACTATCCACATACTAAGATTTTTAAATCTTTTAAAAATATTTTAAAATTGAGAGACGATACTAAATTCAAATATACTCGCTCAGTATATAATGTTTGGAAGCAATCTTGACATCCTATCCCTAACCAGTGCTTATCCACTATTCCCCTGAACCAGGACATACATAGGTTTTTTACACTGTTAAAACTTTTATGGGTACACAGCCTTACTAAATATCTATTCTTTATCTTTACAAAATAAAACACCAAAAACATGCAAAAAACCTATAGAGACTACATCTAACTCTACAAAGCCTAACCAAAAAATTCCCTAATAAACACTGATAACTATCCACAGCTCTTGAACACATTATTTAGTTAACTATCAAATAAATGATCTTCACTACACTCAAAGTTACTATTCTACCTCTCTAATAGTTCACATATATTATTAGTTATATTAATTGGTTGTATTACCCTAAGATAACTAACTATCTATCTTATTTAAATCTAACCTAAACAGGAATATGACAGTATCCCTATTAAACAATAACATTATTGACTTCAAGATAATTCACTATATATTTTGTTAGCTAGGAAAGAGAGAAAACAAATGTTTAACCTATAAATATAGTATTAAATCTGACTTTGTTTATATAATCTAACTTATTTAAAATTATAATGTCAGCAAAAGGAGTGAATACAAATAGCACTCTAACTATACTTTACTGGGTACTATACTTGAATTTATAAAATGATAACTAAATAACACAGTTTCCAAAACAGTCAGAACCACATGCCAGTATAAAAAGAAGATAGCCTTCACATTCCTAGCAATGCCAGAATATAATATCTTCTGGTCTTTTTATCTACTAACTATCCCAACACTAAATCCCCTTTTTATCTAAACATTTGCAGTATTAAAACACATCATTAATACAGGAAAATAAATAATAAAGTATACTACAATGTTATTAACACAACCACATTCAGGATAAACTACCTAAGAAAAAAGAATAACTATGATAAAGCTATCATACTTCTAAGATATCAGTTAAATAACACATTTTAAACCAGTACATTATTAGTTCAGTTGTAATCCTACCTGAATGGATTCACAGTTCCCTTTAAAGAAATAAAACCTGTAACATACATTAAATGTCCATGAATGCTCGTTTTACAGTCCAACTAGCTTCCCCTTCTTCCACAGAGATCTTCCTACTTCCTGATCATGTAATCTTGTCTTCGAGTTCGCGACGGGGGAACCATTATGCGGACGGACTTCCGGATGCGCTACCTCGAAAGCGGACCCTCAGCAGCACCCAAAGGACTTCCTGTTACTTCGCGAAGGGACACAGTTCGTAGAAGCCATAAAAGTTCAGAAAATCTTCGTGGACGAGCTGGAGCTGCAAAAAGAAACTAAGTAAATATTTACCAAGGGGCCTGGTGAAGAAAAAAGAACAAACAAAGGATTTTAAAGCCTCGAGACGTAGTAAGCATGGAATCCCAGTATCCACGTTGCTGTAAACAGACTGGATGGCCAGATTAAGCTTCCGAAGCTGGAAGAGACTTAAAAATCTTCAGAAAGGTAACTTTTGCTTCTTTTTTTGTAGATATGGAATATTTGGATCCATCAACTGTAAAATTAATGTGTTAGGGTATTTCATTTGAAATTTAATGTTTTCAGTGAGGAACTTACAGTATGGAGATAATGCTTGTCTGGCTTGTCTTATTTGCAATGGTAAATCCTGTCCCACAGAAACTCTATTATTTTGCCACATAACATAACCTCCATTCTTTTTAACAGTTAGAATTCTTTTATTTGCATCTTGGTAGTTGAGTATTTTGATGTAAACTGGTCTAGGTATGTTTGAGGCTTGTGTTTCTCTGAGAGCTCTATGGCCTCTTTCTATAACTATTTGCTTTGCTTAGCGATGTCAGAGTCATTGAACAATATTCCGAGTATTTGTGTGATGGTAGAAATTAAATCATTATATTGGATAGTTTCTGGAATTCCTCTAATAATTATGTTGTTCCTTCTGGATCTTGCCTCCAAGTCCAGAATTTTATTTTGCATAGACTGAATATCCAGGTCATGAATGTCTGTTTTTTTTGTAAGCAATGTTATTCTGTCCTCATTTTCAGATATTCTATCTTCTGATTTATCCATCCTTTCAAGAATTTGACTGCATGTGGCACCAAAAGAAAGTACCTAGTTTGATAGTTCTTTCAAAGCTTCTTGAATGGGCAACAAAGCAGTTTTAATATCTTCCATGTTAGCCAGTTGATCTGGTTTATTTGTCATTCCAGCTTTTAAAAGTTCCTGCTGTTTTGTAGTCTTCTGCCTTTTTATTGTTGAATCTTTTTCTGGTGACTGAAGTGCTGATAATTTGGTTTTAGTTGTTGTTGTTTCCATACTTTTGTCTTCTTTTGACATTGTGAAGCAAAGCAAAACTCTAGTATAACTAAATAGTAAATATCCACGATTACTAGTCAGACTGTTCCTTTGTTTAATACTCTGTTCAGAGTCAGACAGACAATCAGATCTAATCCTGTGGGTTTGTTTAATTTCCTCCAGTTCTTTCACCTCTCAAGCAATGTTTAGTTGTAGTAGATTAGTTATAGCCAACAATTAGTGTAGAAAATCTTGCAGTATATCCTCAGGGTTAATTTTTATTCCGAGTATCTGGAGAGCTGTAGATATGCAGTGTCTACAGAATGGCGGCCATCTTTGAATGAATATTTCTGACTTTTTCTAACTTTTGCATTGTTCAATGGAGATTTGTTAATTTCGACCTGGGCTCCCTCAGAATACATATTCTTCACAAGAATAGATAGTTTCATTAAATAAAATCTAATAAGTAAAATAACTGATCTGCTTCTTGCAACAGACAGTGGCACACCTAAAACTTTAATCTCATAAAAAATATAACAAACACACTGACCATGGTGATCCACAGATAATGGAAGACCTGAGATATAAAACAATGAGGCAGTTAAACATCAAGAATGTTGGTGGAATACAGAACACTTACAAATTCATAGCATGAATGAAGCTGATAGCATAGTAAACAGAGAATGAGATGTGCCATACATAATATCTGGCAGTGTATTAAAATATTGTTATATACAGCTATTATTTATTTATTTATATTTGTTGACCGGGAGTGTCCGACTGGACGTAGGTCCATTTTCAGCGGATGCCCGGGGAGAAAAGCTCCACAGTTAAAATAAACAGACAGTAGTTACATTGGATTACATAGCGATTAACAATTTACATAGCAATTACGTACAACATATTTACAGATGAAGAACATAGTACATCAGTAGACAACTAGACTCTTTATCTGTGAAGTACATAACAGACATTAACAAATGTTACAATAAGAAGTTCCTGTTGCATAATAAGTACTAGGCTTATGAGCATCTGAGCTTGCTATAATCAAGGTAGTTAGTGGAGTGGAAAGAAAGGTAGTGGTTGGATGGGGATTAATTATCTGAAAGTTGGTAAGATACAAATTAAGCAGCCGTACTTAAGTAAATGATGCTACATTACAATTCTATATACATAAGGACATCAAAATACAAAAACGCACTCAAACTGAAATATATATTTACACAAACCACACTCATCTATTCATAAGTAAGGCATCTACAGATGTGTTTACACAAGGTATAACTAACTGCCTAGAAAAACTAAATACCCCATAACGTTTTGGTATTACTTCAGTATACAGTTGCCCGATGCTTTCCTTGAAATGCAATTGTGAAATCTAAGACTTAATGTGATGGTCAAAAAGCTGTGCAATGCAAATAAATTGTAAGGTTAAACACAGGGAATTCTTCATAACTAAAATGCAAATGAAAACTATGCAGAAATATAGCATATTTATATGGAATAATATACGGTTCTCACCTCTGCACACTTATTGCTATAAAATTGCTTATTTTTATATAAAATGCTTTTTACAGACATCTGACTGGAAACTATTAACAGTGATTATAAACCTGCTTTGAGAGAAATATATTTGACTTCTCTATAATATTTATTTGCATATAACCATTTATATACATTACTGTACTTATATGTTAATATAAGCTGCTATAGTCTGTGCTATATGAAACAGTTTAGAGGAAAAGATGCTTAAAACACCTCAATCTGCTCAACTTCTGTGGCCTTAATTACTTAGAGTTACTTTGCTAATTATTGGAAAATAATATTAATGAGCATATTTAATTCTTCAAAATGCTCTGCATTTGTAAATGAAATATGTAATTTATTTTATACTAAACTGACTTTTAAATCATTTTAAGCATTTTTCATCTCCCATTGGTATGATGAATACAAGAACTTGATCTGCTCATTTCAGAATATGGCAAAGAAAAGTACTCTAAACAAATTTGTAAGTATACTTAAAATATAATCAAAAAAGAATGCTTCATGTAAAGAGTTATATGTTAAATGTATATTCCAAGTACTAGAGGTATTGAGAGTAACATACATTCATAATGCAAACCTTCACTGAAAACACTCACTCACTCATTTCTGCATTTACTCTGAAGCATAGATACATAGAACATATTCACTCTCTTAACTGTTACAATGCATATTAAACATCTACTCATAATTTAAAAACATATACGCACAGTTATATGTATGCACATCCATGTAAATATATTTTGCATAAATAAGCACATACAATATACACAAATACATAATTTTATATTGTAGCACCTTTTAATCATACTTCCATTTTCTATTACTTTCACCTTTTCACCCATGTTATTAAATGAGTTTTAAAAGCTTCATGATACATTATCTTGATATGTATTGGTGTTATTATGTCTACAGGTTAATGTGTTATAGGTGTTGTCAGTTTTATGTATTTCCTCCATATAAATGCATAAATATTAGGTTATTAATTGTATTTTCTATAGTAGGATTAATTAGAAGAAATGACAATATAAAATGCTCTAATCAAATAGAGAAACGTGAAATGCATTATTTCCAGGATATTTTTGACATATTTAGAAATACATACCATTCTTTATTAATAATATTTCCAACTTTATTTTTCTACAATTTAAATACTAATATTTCCTCAAATTAATATTTTGTATTTTTTTCCTTTTAATATGACTTGAGTGTGCTCTAAATAATTATAATTAATAATATTGTTTTAAATTAAGAAGCAGTACTAACTGCTTATCTTGGTGACATTGGAATGGGTTGGCTGGTATGTGATTTGCATGATTATATCAATAAATCAGGGAATTTTTGTTCCATGATGGAGATGTGAATGTATATAAGTCTGAATTTTTTGTATCTATCCATAGCAACAATTATTAGTAGTTCACTATTATATTTTAAACCAAATCACATTAAATCACTGAATTTGCATGTTCTTATGAATGTCAACATAACATTTCTCCATTCAAAAATAAGAAGAAATTTTGACACTTATTCCTTGGCTAAGCATATCAGTACATATGGAAATGCACATAAATTCTCTTTTAGGGTGATAGAGTATGTAAGGATATATGAAGGGGAGATCTTAACAATAAGCTTGAGGGGAAGGAATATCAATGGATAATATGCCTTTGTGCTGATGTATTACCAGGTTTAAACCAGACTGTTTCTTTAAAACCTGTACTAAGGTATAAACAAATGTGTTTGAAATAGAGTTTTGTGCTTCTGCAACTATTGTTTTTAACTAGGATTGATTGTTTAATTGAATAATTAATGGCTGTGTGATTTTTGATAATATATAAAAATGGTTAGTATTTGTTAGTATTTTATACCCTGATGAAGGGTTTGTTTGACCTGAAAGCTTTGTTTTATTAAACACTTGTTCAGTATCAGCATTGCTTGGTTTGTTTTATACTGCATCCAGTCTTGGTTTTATGAACTAAGCTTTGTTCTGCAACTGTTTGGCTTTTTGAGAACATAAAATTGTCTCTCATTAAACATCAATGGACTTAATAATCCATTGAAGAGGAGTAACTTAAACAAATATTTAAATTGCATAAAGCTCACATGCATTTTTTAAAAGAGACACATTTGTTATCTGAACATGTACATACAGTGAAGATTATCAAACTCTTTTAAGCTCTCATTTTAAATAGAAAATAAGAGGTACTCTTATTCTTTGGAAAAATCCATGACCTGTGCCTGAAATATTAAATACCTATTAAGTTAAAAAAGGCATGTTGGGTTTAGCAGTAGTTGAAAGTGACAAAAATATATACTTTTATGAATTCTTACTGGATACCTGGAATTGGAGCCACAGTTGCTAAGAAATATTTGGATATTATGACCTTATATACAAAAGGTGAATTGATTATTGCAGGAGATTTTAACTCTATTCTTTTTAGTAAAAACACAACTACTGATACGTTTCTTAAGCTATCCTCAGTAAACACTTAGATCATTTTATTAATTCTCAACATTTGAGAGATATCCTATGATATTAAATCAACTAACTCTCTTAACTTTACACATTATTCTTATAGATTTAGCACCAAAACAAACATTGATAAGGTTTTTACTTCTAGTAGTTTATTTACCAACATTGAAGATGTATTGATAACTTCATGTCCTTTAACTGGTATTACATTTATGTTAACATTAATCCAAGTAATTTGACTTCCTATCAGAGAATCCCTGCTTATATAGTAAAATTAAAAGACTTTAGGGAATGGTATCAAAAATAAATAGATCAATATATTGAAATTAATAATAATGGATAAGTTTCAGAAGTAATTCTCTGGGATTCTTTAAAAGATTATATGTATGGAAGAATTAAGAATTGGTACAAATGTAAAACAAGTGTGGAATAAGGAGTTGCTGTCTTTGCAGTATAGTATATATACATTGAAATCAAGTTTAAAACCTTAAGACAAATCAGCAAATGCTGAGTTGAAAATATTAAATCAGAAATATCCTGATATACTTCACAATATAATGTCAATAAATCTGGAAAAATTTAAATTACAAACTTACTCAATATGCCCAAAACCCTTACATAGGTTGGCTGTTAGATATAAGAAAAAATAAATACTAATGATATTAAATAAATAATTTCCAAACAAGGTGCTGTTTTTCTGCTTTTGCTGTTTTGGATTTTTATGCAGCATTGACCTTTGAAGGGAAAAAATGTATATATTTTGGGTCTATATTAGATCAGCGAACACTTAAAAAAGCGAATGCTGATTGATCAACGTTATTTGTTCGAAAGTAGAAAATATTGAAGCAGCAGAAACTTGAATTTTTTCCTAGGGAAAGAATTTGGTTGTCCGTTTCTGTTGCTTCAGTATTTTCAGTGTTATGGTGGAAAGTTACCAGTCAGATTCAGGTAAGTGTGTGATTGTGTGGATGTGAGTGTTAGGGTGATTTAGGTGAGTTAGGGTTAGGACTCAGGTTAGGTGTGTGTGCGATTGAGTGGACATGAGGGTTAGGGTGGATTTAAGTGAGTTAGGGTTAGGGAGTGGGTGAGGTGAGTGTGCAATAGTGATGGACCTTAGGCTTAGGGTTAAAGTAAGTGGGTAGTTAGTGGTGTGTGCATAGTTTAGTGTAGGGTTAGGTATCAGATTTTAGGTGTATGTGTGTGGATTTGTTTGTTTGGTGTGCTTGTGTTGTGTGTATGTGTTTTGGATCAGCGATTTTTTTCCCTGGGAAAAAAATCGCTGATCTGACAGTTTGAGATTGTAAGCTTTTGCTTAAATTAGGTCGATCAATCAGTGTTCGCTTTTTTAAGTGTTTGCTGATATAATATAGACCCTATATTTTGTTGTTGTTAAAAATAAAAAGTGACTGACATACCAAAATGCTTTAGGAAATATGAAGAAATTAATAACAAGGTGACAGATTTAGAAATTAACATAACAGATGCATTTTTGTAAGAAAATATAAGGTTTAAATTAACCAATGAACAAAGATCCAAAATTGATCAGTTATTATCTTTTAAGAAGTCAAAAATTAATAATCTTAAACCAAATAAAGACCCTGGTCTTGATGGTCTAATACCAAAATTATACAAATTATTCAACCACCCCCACTTTTTGAAATATTCCCTGATATCCCCTATCTTGAAACCAAATAAAGATTCTAACTTATTTTCTTCTTACAGTCCTATTCCTTACAAACTGAACCTTATTATGCCAGGATTAATAAATGATGATCAGAATGGTTTTATACTACAGAAAAAGATTCAGGATAACCTAATTAGGCTTAATACTTTAATATATCTGGCTAATAAAAAAATAACTAACTATGATAAGTCTAGATGTAAATAAAACTCTTAATTCTATTAGTTGGAATTATTTTTTCAAAGCACTTAATATGAATTTTCCTTCAATATTATACATTTTATAACTAATCTATATAGTAATTCATTCTCTTTAATTAAAATTCGCTATTTTTCTTTCTAGCTCTTTCAAATAATTAAAAGGTACAAACAGGGTTGTCACTTGTTAACTCTATTATTTGATCTAGCAATTGAACATTTCTCAACATTTATTAGATCTAATAGCAAAATTCAGGGATTCTCCATGGATGAAAATTATCCCTGTAAAATTCAGTTATTTGCAGATAACATTTTAATAACAAGTGGTGATGTTGAAGCTTTGGTAGAACATTTTTATTTTGAAAAAGTGTTAGGTTTAATGTTTAACTGTGATAAAACAGAAACTTTAATAAAAAGTTAATAATTATTTAAGAAACTATAATAATTTTATTTGGGATAATTCACAAATTAATTATCTTGGAATTATAATTAAATCTACTGTAAAATACTCAGCAGTAAATTACAGTAATTGAATAGACACTTACTAAAATTATTATTAATTGGAACCATTTTTTTTTTTTACAATGGAAGATGGACTTACTTTAATAAAAAGATAATCCTACCAAAGTACTTTTTTTTCTATCTAAAATCACTAATTATTCTCCCTCCTAAAAAATCTTTAAGAAATTAAATTCTACTCTTCTTAACTTTCTCTGGCTCCCCAATAAACCAAGAATATGCTTTGACTGGCATGTTAAACATTGGCAAGAAGGTGGATTAAGTTTTCCAAATATTGAATTACAAGCCAAATCCATAATTCTCAATTTAATATTTCTATGGTTAAATTTTCTTACCAATCCACTTGGAAATGCATTCATGAAAGATTAATAAATAATAAGAGCTGTGTTGTGGAATCTTTCACTAAATTTGGAATTAATACATTTTACTGGATCTTGAAAGACTTATGCTTAAATGAAAAGAAAAAAATACTGTTCCCATCCCTTCACGGATTACATCCCTATAAATTTTAAAATATTTATGAATTTTAATTATAGTTAAAGATTTACAGTAGAGACTCAATTATCTGAACTAATTTGGCCCTAGGGTAGTTTGGATAATCAAAACTGTTCAGATAATCAAAATATAATTTAACCAGATAAAAACCTTCTATAAATGTTTTTGATGAACATTAAAACAAGACAAATAAAATAAATTTACTGTAAGTACAAAAAAAGCACAGTATATTATAGTACAAGCTCAAAAAACACGCACAAGAGAATAATATAAAGTTTACATATTCACACTTTATGTTTTTTTTTTATACCCAAAAACTTTGGAAGGCCAAGTTCGGATAATTGATGTTTCAGATAATCAACATTCAGATAATCAGCTCTCTACTGTATTGTTTTTATTGTTGTCTATATCAGATACTGCGGTTGTTTCTGAAATTTTAATATAAACAAAATGCTAGACCTTAGAGATACAAATTTAATCTCCTGGCATCAATTCTTAATTGGAAATAAATCACATAATACAGATTATCTCCTTGTAAGCCATTGTTTAGAAAATAATAATTAGTTGACATACAATCTTGCAAAAATAAGTTTGTGATAAAATCAAAATCTGCATGGATTTTCAAACAAAGCATGTTCCAAAGATACTTGTTATTATTTTTTTCGGAATCAATAATAACTCAAATAAGAATAAATCATATATATAAATATTTTATAAAATAATAAGAGGAGAGTTTGGGTCCACAGATTCAGTATTTTGGAATTACTCAACTAAGATCAATGATAAGGCCTTTTTTTGATGAAGAAAATACTTAATTCTTAAATCTGTGGGAAAATCTACTTCTTCTCTTTATTTGAAAATATATACCTGGCAATTTCTTCAAAGAACTTTTTTAACTCCAAATAAAGTGACATTAATATATAACTATGTGAAATTTAATTGTTGGAGGTGTAATGAAGTTCTATCACAGATTGGTTTTATATGATATTGGATTGCAAAACAGTAACTCCCTTTTGGGTTGAATTTAGAATGCCCATGCTTTCTGGACAGATAATCCATTCACTTCTAACTCCTTGATCTTATTTAATGCTCCAGTTGTGGATTCCATTTGTAGGATACAGGTACCTCTCCTTTGGTCCATTTTAGCTTTAGCAAGAAAAATAGCCCCAATTAATTGGGAATGTAAAACTACTCTTTCTTTCACTGAATTAATTAATTTAGCAGAAAAAATGTCTGTAAAAAAAGAATTGTCAACCGACAAAATGAGAACTTTGAATGTTATATACAAGTTTAGTTTTGGCCAAAATTAAGTGACTTACTTGATACATTTTAATGATTTAGTTTTCTATGTTTTATTTTGTTGTGGACATCTTTAAATAGTTATGTTTTTGTTCTATTTATCTTTAAATAATTTTGTACAATTTTTGTTTTAAAATTAACAAAAAGTTGTTTAAAAAATGTATATGACTGGGAGGTGCCAAAAAAACTATTCAGGTATTACTGAAGACTTATGGGGCATATGATTATGAATAAAATGGTTTGACAATATAGCAAGTTGAAGATAACAGTGACATTTGTCCTGGAAGTATACAGAAGCATATCCATTGATTTAATAGGCAAAGTTTTAGTTGTGTTTTAAATGAGTTTACATTCTGAATGAATTTCATTAGTAGTGAGAGGTGGTTCCATTGTTTAGCTACACTATTTGAATATCACCTGCATTATTAGATAATTTGCTTAAACTGATTAGTGATTTTTCTCTAGGGTGTCAAATATTATAGGGGAGTATGGCTCCATTAAGTTGTTACATACTGGCCAATTCTGTGGCTTATAGAGGAAGTCTGTGTATTGTAGTTAGCTGTAAAAGAGCCAGGTGATAAAATAATTTTAACCAGTTTAGTTCACCGAAGGCTAAGCAGTGGTATGTTCTGTTATAGTGTAGTGTGAAATTGAATATGTTATTATAACATATATACGAAGGCTTCTAACATCCATGATGTAATACTTTGCAAAGTACACTCATTTTAATATCAACAATAGCTAGAATGCAAATTTATTTTTCTCCCACCCTCCTTGTTGCTGTCCTTTGTCTTACTTACATTTCTTGTTTCTTGTCATTTGTTTTTACTATCATATGCAGCAGCAAAGAAACCTGAACCCATCCAACCAGCAAGACCTGTTACCCCACAGGTGGTAGCACCACCATCACCAGCTGAAGCACTCAGCATACATGGGTTCCAGCTTACATCTCCTTCCCTACCTGCACTACCTCTGTCAAGTAGCTCTGCACTGGAGGCTGGTACCCCAACAGTAGTAGTAGTAGTGTGAGTGGAGATGACACCATTTGTCATCCATCTGCTGCTTGCAGAAATTGTGGGGAATATAATCAACATAAGGTTGGACGCTCACATCAATCACATGGAGATGATGCTGTGGTGACTCACTGAGTTACTTCCCTGCCAACAATGGTTCCATCTTTTCAGCCAGTTCCCAGTGGTGACAGTATCAAGGGTAACAAGTAATCTCCCACCTTGTCTCAGATGATAAGAGACTACATCTATAAATAACCAGTTCAAATCCCCCAAACTAATATTCCCATACTCAACATTGTCTGTTAGCAGATGTCTCTTTAGGCACTGAGTTCCCCCTCCCTCATTGCTTTTAGCCCACACTCTGTTAGTGTTATCTCCCTTAACTTGTACCTTATCTGCCACTTTTCCCTTCCTCTAACTTCCCTTATTTCCTTCCCCAACTTTCCCTCCTCTTAAAAATTGGAATCCTCCTATTCCACCTCCACTGTTTTCTACTCTCTGCTTGCTTTGTATTTTCATCTCTGCCACATGCTTACATTTCAACCTTTTAATTTCATCAAAAAATAGATAAACATACCATAGAAATACCCCAGATTGACTGAAAACAATTATCTTGTGTGGTCATGCATTGCATGAGGGGTGATGGACAGCAAATTCAATCCCCAGATATAACCAAATTGCAAATGAAAATGGCATTTCATGTTGTTTAGCAAAAATGAAGTCCGGTCTATGTCATACACTTCAGGAACTACCATTAGACAGGTTAATAAACTGAGAATCATTACATGGTAGTTGTAAATATGAAATGGAGTAAAGTTGATGCCTTTATTCTGACTGTTGCTATGGCTTAGCTTATTAATGACTTGCAGTGTATACTATCAATGCTTAAACTGGGTTGTTCCAGTCCCCTCATGGGTATATCGTCTATTTTCCTTTTTCACCACTGTTCTGTCCTTGTGTAACATTCCATTCATATTTGTTTCTGTGAGCCTTATAGTAGGACTCCTGTAGTAGTTCACTTAGTTAATGGTGTGTTAAAGAGATGCATTGAAGAAAATGTTAGGTTCAAATCCCTTAAGGCCTGTCTTTTGATCACAGCTTCTAATCATTCCCCGCATACGTGTTTCACTGAGTTTTTCAGCATGATTGATACAGTAGGTCATCTAGTTAGTCCTGTGTGTACAATAATACTCCTGAACATGGTAGTAGGTTCAAATCCTTTAGGGTTAATATCTTTTCATTGCATTTACCATTGTATTACAGGTACACACCTAAAATAAAAAAAAATTCTGATGATGTCAAGAGAGCCATAGGTCGGTACATAATGCTACTTTACTGTATCCCCCCTATCCTGTGTGAATTTTAGATTTTGTTTTTCATTACATTTACAATTATACAGGTACGGTGATAAAATAAAAAAAGGTGATAATGTCAGGAATGATATAGATCAGTAGATTATGTTATTTTACTTATCTTGTTTTTGTTTCACATTTTGTCTATGTGCAGGTGTTTCAGAAGGATATCTGTTATGTATCATATCCCTTTCTCCACTGCATTCTGCATCCCTGCTATGTTCACGAGCTTCCTTTGCAGTTTCCTGTCAGTTTCTGTTGTTATTGTCGCCCTTACCAATTATGGCCTTAGTTTGATCTGTAAGACATTTGTCTGTATATCTTTTTCCTTGCTTTACAATGATAACTCAGCACATTAGTAGTCATCTTTGTGCATGGTTACATGACAACTACACTAGAAGCTCATGCATGGTCAATGTTTACAGTAGCTGCCATACTTTTCTCTGGCCACAGTTGTTCTGCATGCTCTTCTCATGCAATCCCAGTGTAGCTGAAATGAGGAAATGCTCATCCTGCAAGATGGTCTGTCCACATACATTCCTAATGTGCCTCAAGGCTCATTATGCACCCATGGTAAACAGTGTTGATGCATCAGAAATCATGAACACAGAATTTCTAAATCCATTAGCCTGGTTTAAAACAAAACTGCTTGTTTGGAAGGGATGGATTATACGTTCATAGGTTGGTACTAGGCTATCGGCCCTAGGGCCTGTTCAAGCCTATTATTTAAACTTGCACTGTACAAAACATAATTCTCAACTGTCCAGAATTTTGCAGAGCATAATTGATTTTGCCTCATATTTTGGCCTATCTCTTGTAAAAGTTTTGATTTTCTGGTAATTCACTGGCGATTGCAGTCAGTCAGTAATGCAAGATATTTAAGTTTTCTACATCTTTTGTTCAGAAAATGCATTTTGATGCAAAGCTTATTGTTCTTTTAACCTGATAATTGAATTAATGTAATATTTAAACATTACACATGACTATGGTACTTGCCCTTCTTTAGTTCTATCTTTGTTCAAAATTTTAAACAAGGTTGGGAGGTGTGCAAAAGTGTGCTTTTTAAAATCAAATTGAGAAATGTGACTCCAGTGAATTATACATTCTACAGTGAACGAAAGGCAGGCATTGTTTGGTCTCTGTATATACAAAATTAGACTATTTTTCCATTCTAGGATTACAATCTGCAACTGCAACGAGTTTTGTGTTAATTACGCTACCTGAAGGGGGAGAGACAGAATTTCAGCTGTTTTCTGTTACCTCATCCAATAAAGGAAGACAACCCTTTTTTTCTTAAGTGTGCAAATTATTTTATCAACAGTGGAGAAACTTGTAGATACTTTGGCACAGAGTCAGACCAACAAAAATTTGGGTTAAAATATAGTGGCTCTTCAGAAAAAGACTGCGGCTTTTCATGTGATAACTGAGACTACTGAAAAAAAGAAACTTAATGGAACAGATGACCTGAACTGATTACCATAAATATCCCCCCTCTAGGAAAGAAACTAAGTCTGAATAGACTAACATTTTGTCTTCACAATTGAGATGGGACATGCTCAAGGCATGTATTAATTATATAGGCTATCAAAAATAACTGCTATACATTCTGGGACACAAGCAGTCATTTTATAACTGGACATTTATATCCAAATAAAATGGTAATACCACAAATAATTTAAATAATATATAAACTGATGATTAAAATCAGAAGTGTACAGTAAAAATAAAATAGCAGACATTTAAGCAGTTGAAAAATTCTGATGGGCACTCAAGTAATTTACATAAGTAGTCTTTTCAGAATGAACAAAAGAGGTTTGATAAATTGGTTTTATTAACTGAAAGATTACTAGCTTCTGCACATCTTTAAACTGCACTTTAAACTGAATAACCTAACCCCAAAATTTAGGATATGCAAATGTCTGTGAATATAAAAAAGCTTTCAAAAAATTAAGTAGTATATTTTGGATGAGGAAATAGTGGCAGATTACTAAACATTGGTCAACTAATAATGTAAACATCTGATTTCTGAAAAAAAAAAACATGCTGATAATGAAAAAATTATGATGCAATGTAATAAAAGAACTGCTAAAATTGCAGACTCCTCATATTGTTTTTGTACTACTACAAAGTTAGCCAAATATATAGTATTGATGGATGGGCAAAAATTAAGAAAGGACTAGATTCTAAAAGCATGATCATGTTTGCTAAGGCAACATATGTCCACAGACACAAATCGGTGATAAGAAGAAGATGGAAGTAATACATGTCCTATATCACTTGTAGAAGTTAAAATGTAATTGAATAAAGTACTATATAGGTATGTACATGTACTGAAGTTTTGGTAAATAATTTAAGACAGTCCCCAGGATTCACAAATGGCCAGTTTCCATCCAGGAACAGTGTAGGAGCTCCTGCATGGAAAATGGCTGCTGATCGATCCAGGAAAGTGCCGTTTTTCACATGCACGAGCGGCCCTACACTGTTCCTGGATGGAAAGCCATGTGGGATGCAAATCACTTCATTTGCTAGTAAAAAACATGCAAATTAGGTTATTTTGTGATCCACGAAGCTGGCAGGAACAGTGTCAGAGTACAAATGTATTCAGTTAGTAATGGAATACATTTCTGCATCTGAACAAACGGCGAGGCAGGACAGCTCGTGGAAAGCATGAATTACAGTCAAACACACATGCCAATGGCCAAATATAAGGCCATTGGCATTAATAATAGTTTATTTTTTTTATAAAATTAAACTTTTTTTGTCCGATAATGGATGTTTAAGCTTAGACAAGTGGTGTGCAAATGGGATCATGATGAAAATTAAAAAAAAAATGAGAGAAGTCAGTTTTAAGATAATTCTACATTTTGCCATTATATTCAATGGCATGCAGAATGTAAACAATACCAGGGAGCACTGGTTGTCAAGGGGAAAGGATCTGTCTAAGTGCAGTAACTAATGACTTACACACTGGGGTATACAAATGAGGGGAGTTATACTGAATCAGAGATTTCCTCAAAGTGTCAGCTTATACCTAACCATGGTAGGTGCAGCAGTACAACAGTGCAAGTATAAGAGCTGAATGACTTCATAAGGGGGTGTGTGATGCTTGCTGTAAGCTCATTGCAGCTCTGTGGCCTGTGTTTACCCTTGCTAAGCACAGCTAAGAAAGGGGGTATTATATGTGCCTGAGCAGTGTGTACATAGCCTAAATGGATGTGTGCACTGCTCACCGGGTTTGAAACAAAAAAAAAGTGCACCTCAGGGCTTAAATAGGGAGGAAACTGGAAGGGGAAACAGCAGTAGGAAGGCAATCATGGAGAACTAGCATAGCTGGCAGGTGTAATGTATCAGAATCAGCCAATTACACATGCAGCACCCCAGCACACTAATGTAAACTATGCAAACACCCTACAGACTGTTTTTTACCACAAACTCTACACCACCGGTGTACACAGACGGGGGATTTTTAACTGGCAAAACTAACTAAAAATGTTAGAGGCTGCTGCTGCTTTACTCCATCAATGTGTGCTAGAGACTGAGGGTGGTGAGGAGGAGAATGCTGACAACCAACCAACATTGAGGAGAAGGAGAAAAGTGTACAGATCCAGGGTAACATACCAGGACCTACATGAGCTGGAGATAGTAGAGCGCTATAGGGTGGACAGGGACATTCTACAGCAAATTGCTGAGCTATGCCAGCCACACATTATACACAGAACTAAAAGAGGGGAACCCATCCCAGCAGATACCAAGTTATGTCTAGGCTTAAGAATACTAGCCACAGGTACCTTCCAAAGACCAACTGGGAATATCATGGGGGTCTCACAGGCATCTGCATCCATGGTACTCCACCAGTTCCTGGATGCCATGACAAAACATGCCAAGTAGCACATATATTTCCCCAACACACATGAGGTACTGACCACACATATGCGTCTCTTCCACCATATAGCAGAATACCCTGAGATAGTCAGTGCTATAGACGGCACGCACATCCACATCAAAGCACCACCCGATGACCGGGGCAGGGTCTACATAACCGCAAGGGCTTCCCCTCCATCAACTGCCATGTCATATGCGATGCCCAAGGCATTATCATGAATATGTGTGCTGGCAGCCCTGGAAGTTATCATGACTCCCACATCTGGCATTGCACACAGCTGTATTAGGCGTTTGCAGGGGGGACATCCCATATGGACATCTAGTGGGGGATGCTGACTATGCACTGGAGCCGTGGCTGATGATGCCCATCAGAAATGCACACACACCCAAACAAGAACACTGTAATGGGGCATATGCACAAACCAGGATCATTGTAGAGTGTGTGTTTGGGATGCTCAAGTCACAGTTTCGCTGCCTTGACATATCTGGTGAAGCCTTGCAGTAAATTCCAGTTCTGAAGGGTAAGAAGCCTGGAACTGAAATATATGCTGTTAAGATCTAACATGTGTACTCTACTGATATGCCTCCTTTCTGCATGATAGGTCACAATACAATATGAAATGGAAGCCAACAGAGTAACTGAAATACCAGTACAGTCATTTCAAATGTTAAAGTCTGTAGGTGTGCACCCCCCACAATCCCTTGTAGAAATGCAGAAACAGATGGCCTGCATCCCTCTCAAATGGCCTACAGTCCTCTGGCAAAGGCCAATGCCTCACCCATAGTGCCAATATACGGAATGTCAGGGGTTCCCAACTAACAACCTAACAATAAACAGAAACCAAATACAAGGCCATGTTGACAAATGCCAGTAGCATGCCTCCCCATGTCCTACTACAAGGACTGTGGATCAGGCCATAAATACTACTGGGATAAAGGCCCAACTATAGGGATACCTCTGAGGTATTGCTTACATAATGTTAGGTGGAGGAGAGAATAAGAGAGAGGGGGTGTAAAAGCATGGATACCATGGAGTGTGTGAAGTCTGAAACTCTAATGTCTGCCCATACTACTCCCAACTGCAAACCCATGAATGAATAGCCACAAAACCACTTGTAAACCACAATGTGAAGGTAAACTGATCAGATATATGAGTCCTGCCTCTGGATAACCTGGGTATATCTGTACAGCTGAGAGATATGGCCCCAGCAGGATAAGGCCATTCCGCGAAGTTGAGAAAAGAAGGAGGGAAACCCCAGCCAGAATACTAACAAGGTACTGCACCATTTACACAAAACCAGCAGTCTATTGTCTGTAGCTACCCCTCCATAATGGCAGGTGTGTGCCAGAATGTGTAGTCTATATGCCTCAGAATATTGGTCTCAGCTTCATCCATCTTGTATTTCCCAGTAAATAAACTGTGAGCAAAGAATGATAACTGTCAGTAGTTGATGGCATGACACATCACAGTGTAAAACAGTACATATGTCAGAATATCCATGCTACAACCAAACATGTCACATAAGCAGCACAGACAGCAATAGTTACAGTATCCTCTGTATGTTAAGCCCATTGTGTCTCATATTGGCAACCTATCTACAGATATCATGCAGAAACAGTATGCTAGGTGTAGCTGTAGCACACAAAACCCTGAACTGGAGTCCAGCCCTTTCTGGAATGGATGCACACACTCAATATAGAAGGTCATACTGGGCATGCTCCTACACTTAGAGAAATGAAGTCCACGTCTCACAACACAGTGGGCTATAGATATTGGTTATTCGCAGATGTCTGTGCACACACACCAAATTGCACACCATTGATACTTCACAGACACACACACACATTGGATAGGAATACGCCCACATATCCAAGGCCAACATAATATAATATGTCAAACATACACACACAGAGATGTGGGAAGAGAAAGACAGTGACAGAGATAATCCCATTATGAGGCCTGTCCCATCCACTACACATCCCATTGGTCTATATCACATGATGTGCTGATGTCATTCACTGTAGAAATACCTTTTGTTAGCCCTCAGCCCTATAGTGTCAGTGATGCTTGTGATAACTGTGTAACACTACAGTATGAATAGATATCCATGTAGCAGTTGTAATCTCAGTCCTGTCAAATGTGAAGTTGCGTGTGTTTCTAGATGCATGTGGTTGTGGCCATTCACACTCACTAAATATCCTCTATCCCTCCTTCAGCACTGCTGCTGATGTCACTCACCTTCAAAGATACCTTTGGACAGCTCTCCAGCATTTAATTTCTGTGGCGCTTGTGATAGCTGTGTAATATTATAGTGTAGCAAACTAGTTAGGTAGGAGTTCCAATCCTGATCATGGCAACTGTGTAAATTTGAGTGTTTGTGTAAGAGTGTGTGTATCCAAGTAGAGACCTGATTTTGTGGTCATTCACACTTACACTTCCCTTACCCCTCCTTTAGCACTGCTGCTGATGTCAGTCACCTTCAGAGATACCTTTGGACATCTCTCCAACATATAATCTCCATGGCACTTGCAATAACTGTGTAATACTATAATGTAGAAAACTAGTTAGGTAGGAGTTCCACTCCTGATTCTGACAACTGTGTAAATGTGAGGGTTTGTGTGAGAGAGTGTGTGCATTCTTGTAGAGACCTGATTTTGTGGTCATTCACACTTACAACACTTCCCTTACCCCTCCTTTAGCACTGCTGCTGATGTCACTCACTTTCAAAGATACCTTTGGACAGCTTTCTAGCATGTAAGCTCTGTGACTCTTGCAATAACTGTGTAATGCTATAGTGTAGCAAACTATGTAGGTAGGAGTTCCAATCCTGATCGTGGCAACTGTGTAAATGTGAGAGAGTGTGTGTATCCTTAGAGACATGATTTTGTGGTCATTCACATTTACACCACTTCCCTTACCCCTCCTTTAGCACTGCTGCTGATATCACTCACTTTCAAAGATACCTTTGGACAGCATTCTAGCATGTAAGCTCTGTGGCTCTTGTGATAACTGTGTAATGCTATAGTGTAGGAAACTAGGTAGGTAGGAGTTCCAATCCTAATCCTGGCAACTGCGTAATTGTGTTTGTGTGAGAGAGTGTGTGTGTATCCTTGTAGAGACATGATTTTGTGGTCATTGACACTTACACCACTTCCCTTACCCCTCCTTTAACACTACTGCTGATGTCATTCACCTTCAAAGATACCTTTGCACAGCTTTCCAACATGTAAGCTCCATGCTGCGTCTGATAAATGTGGAACAATATAGTAGCAATAATTATGTAGGTATGGGTTTGAATCTCATCCATGACAAGTATTTGTGTGTGTGCATATGTATGTCTGTACCTCAAAGCTTTTGGCCCCATTTACACCCAGTACACATCTCAGTGCCTGACTTTAGCAGTTCTGCAGATATCATCCACCTTAGATGTACCTGTTGGCAACCCTAAACCATGTAAGGTCAGTGGTGTATGTGGTAAATGCGTAACATAATGGTCCAAAAAGATAGACAAAGGTTTGAACCTCACCCCTGCAAATGTAAATGTGTATGTAGGGTAAAATATTTTTTAGAATCTCTCACCCATTACATCACCCAATGCCAGTATTTACAAGGGCTAGTGATGTTCCTCACCTTAGAAGTACCTTGAGACAATATACATCCTATAAGCTCCATGGTGCGTGCAATAAATGTGGTACACTGTAGTAGCAATATATAGCTAGTTAGGGGGTTGAAAATCAGTACTGGCAAGTGTTTGTGTGTGTGTGTGTGTGTGTGTGTGTGTGTGTGTGTGTGTGTGTGTGTGTGTGTGTGAGTGTGAGTGTGATTGTGAGTGTGTGTCATCAGTATCCGGTGGAGGTGGGTGTGATTGTATAATAACAGGATCCATTAGGGGGTTGGTTTTGATAAATTATTATGTTGAGGACCTACTACATGTCACAATGTCCACCTTACAATGCCAACAGTTGTCAAACACCATAGAGGTTGATTTAGACAATCCACAGCCCTAAATGTCTAGTGCCTTGTGCAATGACTGCATGGCAGTAAGGATTAGTGAACAATATAGGCAACCCTTATATTACTCAGAGACCACTCTTCACCCACATATCATACACACACTTGGCTAGGAAACAACCACTATATCAGTAGTTCCTCTGCATATTGCCTCACAGATAGTACCCACAGTGTGATTGCAGTGGACTACATTCCTGTTGACCACAACAGTACCACTGACATCAGAAAGTACTTTGATGTGTTACATCTCCTGACTGAGTGTGTGTTATACAGAAAGTAAACGGACATGGCACCTTGTTCCATCCCTTCAGTAGGCCAATCAATGTGTACAGTGGTCCTTTTGCCCTATTCCCCACTGGATGCCTGCAACAACTGTAGTCTGCAAACATACCCACGAAGGGAATACCATGCCTTATACGCATGCCCTCTATGGACAGATGCCATTAACTCCACTGAATACCCGTATCATAATGTCAATGTAGGTGCAATCACTACCTCAGTTAAATAGCCATGTCTCACCAAATAATGTCAGGAATGCTACATCAGAAGATATCAATCTGTCAACACAATATGCCCCAGAGATCTCCAGCACAATTCCACATGTCAAAGAACATGCATGTGGGACATGTGCACAACCCGGACACTGTCCATGTTATGGAATATAGATCACATACATGGGAAGCAGTGCACATCACTGGCCACCCACAATAGAAACCTGGATGAGTGTATGGGGAATACAGTACCCATCCCTAGGGACCACTTCAGTGACTATACTCCTGAGCCATACTGGGGACTATTGTCATGTGGCCTGATGCCAAGGTATTCCCTTGGGCTAGCCTTGTAGAGCCTTCAGGTCGATTCACCTACTACACAACTATGAAGCAATGAACCTATGGATCTCAGTACTGGCAAGAGTGTGTGTGTGTGTGTGTGTGTGTGTGTGTGTGTGTGTGTGTGTGTGTGTGTGTGTGTGTGTGTGTGTGTGTGTGAATAGCAATCACAGTGTGTTTGGTTTATGAATATCCCCTGTGGCTGTGATTATTAGCAATTGGAGGTGTGTCCAAACCAGAACATGTACCATTCTCCATTGTACAACAGATGTTGTACATCAACATGTACCTATATGGACTGGGATTCTGTTCCAGTCTCTGGGTGATGAATCATGAATGTCTCAGTCCCTCCAGCATTTATATCCATGTTGTTGTTTAAGCCTTGCTCTCTTGCTCTTGTGGCTCTGGTGGATTTGTATTTTGGATGTTGAGCATGTCCATTAATTCTGGGTTGCTTCTATGTAGACACAGATCAGGCACAGATCACCTCTGAGCACGGACTGAATATAGAGTGAGAGGGAGTTTCTTCCCATCAGCATTATCACTATGACATTGCCCCTTTATCCTTTTTGGTGAGGGAACTTTTTGGGGTCTTTCCAACTGCTGCAGGTGTCAGGTAAGGTACATTCAATGGGTTCGTGTTTAATGGATTACACCCTGTGGTAGTGGGGTTTATGTCCTTTTCCCAAAGGGTATGTATATACATTTTTGGCATGGCATTTAGCTTAAGGCCATGGCTCTGGCACCAGTTATCCATTTCTATGAGACCTCTCTGGATATCTGTGTCTGATGGAGTGTCAGTTATGGTGGCCCAGTTTGCAGTCATCTGCAATTTTTTTGTCCACAATCCCTATGTTTTGCCTGCACTTCAGAAAAATAAATGCCAACAGGGGCTAACCCTTGTCACAGTTGCCCGGAGTGCATTCTCTTTTATGTGTTATAGCCAGTAGATTATACAAAAAGGCTATAGGTAGCATCACAGCCGAGTTGAGTTAGATGCCCATTGGCCCAGTGTTTTTTGTTTTAGAGAGAAAGTGTTTTCATTCTGAGCATTGCTTTGCTTTGGGACTCTAGACTCTGTGGGATGATATATTTCTTTGGGATAGAATTTTCATATTTTGGAAATTTGCTCTTTTTGGGTCAAGTCTGCTGGTTCAGTGTCTGCCATCATTTTGGGAATACTTCAGCATAGGACTATTTTTCCACCAGGACTCTAAATTCCACCAAAGATTAACTTTCCTAAAAGGCCTTCTAACATAGCTAAAGAAGGCCTTATGATTGTCTTTGTCATGGCCTTGATTTTCAAAGTTGTTGGCCTTGGATGATTTTATGGTGATGAGTAGTTTTCTCCCTTTTGGCTCTTTTGCCTGTAGTTTAGTTTTTTTCTCCTTGTTGTCAGTAGCTTTCTCCTATGGTTGGGAGTCCACTGGCTTGGCTGGGGTCCAAAGGGTGGAAATTTTGCTAGGGAGTGCTTGATCCATTTATTCCTGGAGGGATGATCCATACCATACACATCGTTCGGTGCAAGAGTGTTGAAAGGTTTCCATCAGCTCGGTGCCTTGATTTGGCCACTGGAGGGGGGCCTTGAAGGCAGTCTCCAGTCTTAAAGTGTGTCATTGCTTTTGAGAAGTTCTTCTTCACTGTAATGCTTCTCTGGGGAGTGGGAAGGGATGTGGATCTCCTCAAGATGATATGGTACTTCCTCTGATCCCACCAATGTCCTTTATCGATTTGTGTGGATCATTTGTCCCATATTTTCTTGTGATCAGGTCCTTTGATATTTTTCTCTCCCTCATGGAGTTTCTATGAACGCAGGAACTTGGCCATTTGTGTTAGCTTCTTCCAGAACCTTTTGGGTCTGGTGTTGGGTAGTCAGTCTATGTCTATATGATGGTGTTTGGAGAGATGTCACCCAATGGGATGTCTTTGGGAAGGCTGTGTGTGGCTTTCCTGAGTTGTGGAAGGAGCTCTGTGGCAGAAAGAGGTCCGTAGGGCAGTTTTACCTGCAGTTAGCTGCACCTGATGTTCTCCGATGCTTTGTATGCCTGGATGCTCCTCGATGCTTTTGTAACTTGGAGAATATGATAGGTGTTACTTTTGTGGTTCTCCCTCCTTTTTGATCCTGGAACACATGATATGAGGATTAACCTGATAGTGCACATAACCTGATAGTGCTGCCTTAGTCCAGCTGAGAGTCACAAGGTAAGAACACACCCAGGTTGACAGCACACTGAGGACACTGAGGGGTATGCATCTTGAAGTTTAGACTTGGCATGGAGCAGTGCATCTTCTAGTTTAGAGTTCTTTTTGTTTTAGTTTCTCTCAGGTTTATCATTTGAGCCTTGCCTAAAAGGCACTATTCATCTATGGGTATTTCTGGGGTGTATCCTGAAGCCCAAGGTGACACTGCCAAGGCAAGCTGGGCGGCTAGCCGGGGCGTGGCTTGTCCAGCATGTCCTCCCAGACAGACATTGATTGCCTTAGAACCCCACCAGTAATTAAGCCAATTATTAAAGCTGGATCATTTATTAATCTCATTATTGTATCATCATTCTTGAGGGTAGGAGGATGTTCGTGGTCAGAAGGGTCATGGGTCCTACCCTACATAGGCTACATAATCTGAGAGCTCCTCTCTGTCTCTTTTCATGTAGTCCAGGATCTCAGGTCGCTCACACGTTCACACGGCATGGGCAGTATGACTTGTATACTTTTACTTGTGTGACCTGAGAGTGCTTGTTCTGTGTTATGTGGCGCCTGACAGCGCCTGATCTGTGATCTTAGTTTGTTTTTCCTTGTTCAGTCTGGTGGTGGGGAGGTGAGTGTGTCCCTTGACAAAGCCAGTGTGGGTAGAGGATGTCTTGGTGTGGAGTTGGCAATGTCTGCTTTATGAGTTTTGCACACTGACTGTCCATTATGTTGCATGTCTCTTATGTGGCTTATGGGGTGTGTCTGCTTTGGAAGCCTCTGTAGTTTTTGGTAGATGGTAGATTTTTGATCAGCTCCAAGTATGTCTTTGTGTGTTATGTGTTTGTTTTGCAGTTGTGATAGTTCATGAAACTTATGTGTTGGTTGGTGTCCGTGGTTTCTTCTCTCCTGTCTGGTCTTGCCAGTCCTGAGTTGAGAGAGCTCAGCCTCCAGTTTGGCTATATAGTTGCATCTCTAGGCAATTGAACAAGCCTCAAGATGGGGCAACTGACCACTGACGAAAGACATGCTAGAAAAGTGAAAAAAGTTTGCTGCTGTAGTGAAAAAGGAATAGGAAATGGGTACTCAAGGGATCAGGACCTATAGGGAAACTTAATGTTTAGTATCTAGTAGTATTTACCTATATAATATAAGTATTAGGACTTTACCATGGGCTTTGGCCTTTAGAGAATAGAGATAGAGAGATTTTAGTTAGAAAGCAAAGAAGCTCTAAAAAGAAAGAAAATGAACGAGCCTGGCAAAATAGTTTATAAGTGTTTAACTCAAGCGCCAGCGCTGCGCTTGGGTGCTCTATGGGGGCAACTAGCTGCGCAAAATCAAAAAAAGGCTAAAGCGGGCTTTATAGCAGTATGTACAACACTCAGCCCTATAATCTGTGAGGCATATGCAATCGCTGTGTTACATACCAGAGATTACCGTGCACATACTGTACCCTGCCTATGACATGGTGGATGTGTCACCACATTGGCATACCCTGTGGCCTTGCTGCATGGCCACATCCTGGTGACACACAGATGCCTAGGACAGAAATTGGATACATCATGTCAGAACACATTCACTCAGCACTTCACTTTTTTGGGGGAAAGAGGGGTAAAGCTGGCACTGAATGTGTTGCCAAGACTGTGGACAATATCTGTAGTCTCAAGATAGGTATTAGCTTTGTGTAGTAACTTGCATCACTTGTGTTTAATGCTGTGGAGGTTGTTGATGTAACTATCAAGGCTGTTGTGACTGTCATCAGTGTCTGCTGCATCTCAGGGATTCCATAAGGGATCCAAAGTTGTGTTTGAGGCTAATAAGGGAGTTTAACAGTCATGGAATACTACCTTTCCCTGCAACACTGTCCTCCTTCTGCAGTACACTTTAGTAATGGCAGGGGACCATCACATTGTCTCCCAGTGTTTGGAGGACAGTCTGGGTTATGTTGCCTCTGGCTAGTACTATGCATTCATGTACATATTTGTACAGTACCTATGTGTATGATTCCACAGTCATGCAGCTACATCCCATTACCATGGGTGCAGTAAAGACATCCAAATCTATTTTCATGGCTGCAAAGAGAACTTTGGAGAGGTTTTTCTAGGTGGTGATCATTGTGGGGGTTGTGACTGACATGTTGAGTTCCATGTTGATTACAGCCTATGTGAATCTCACCATGCAGGGATTGACATTTGGGGATGAGCAACAGTCCCATATTTAAGTGGTCAACACAAGTCACGGTTGTTGCATCCTCTACCAGGGTCAGTACGAGCTGGTGTAGGGCAATGGAAATGATGAATCCCAGAAGTTTTGGGCCACTGTACTGGTGACTGGCTACATTCCCCAGGTGATGGAGGGGTAGTTGAAGACTCGTACTATGTCAGTGTTGCATTGGACAATCAGAGATGGCAAAGTGTTGAGGAATGTGCATTGGCAGTCTAGGGACATAGATGTGGACCCATAAGTAGGCTATGGTCTGGATTGCACTATTACCCCAAGACAGTTGTACCAGAAGTATCTCCAATGCGTTATGATGGGATACTAGTCTGGAGGTATTCCTATCCATAATGAATATGGAGACAACACCACCTGTGGAGGTGTGGTCCATGTTTGGGGGCTGGCAGCTGTAGAATGCGTCATAGCCTGATACTGCAGGTCTACTGTCTGCTGCTGTGAACCACCTCTCCATTACAGCAGTCATGTGTCCTCCACTCCAACAACTGCTATGAGTGACAGCATTCTGACAGTTAGTTGTCCACTGTTGAGCAGCATGACCCTCAGATTGCATACATGTGTAGCTGTTATGATGGTCATAACATTAGGAACACTGCCTAATAAGGCAAAATAGGGGTGGTAAGACACTTAGCTAATGCCTGGCAACCCAGCTGTGACAGATGTAGGACATCCATGGTACGTCATTGGGTTCTGTCAATCATGCTATCCCAAGCAGAGATGTCCTGGATCCCCTGAGAATGACACATAACATGTAAGCCAATATTGCAGTAAACCATCTGTTGATTGTATTGCATCATCATTCTGGGTGACAGCAGTACACTGCTCAGGGCTACTGTCATGTCTGCCTGGACCACATAATTAGAGAGTTCAACCATATCTCCTGTCATGTAGTCCAGGGAGGTATGTCCCGAGTCATTCACATCCACATGGATATGGAGTGATACTCGTTGTTGTGGAGTGACATGACTGGCTGTATAATGTGCTAGATGCTGGCATGTGAATTATATTTGGCTGTTACCTGCTCCATATTCAACTTAGTGAGCAGGATGTGTGTGCCTGAGTATTGAGTTACCCATGATCACTGTATTGTCCAATGTGGTTAGCCTTAGGGTCTTGGGTTGGGGCACACGGTATAAGTTAAATATGTGTTGTGTTGCAGTGTCTGAGTGGGTGTCTGCCTTGCTGGTCTGTTCTGCTTGGGTAGATGTCCATTGAGCGTCTCTGGGAAGGTGGTTGTGTGGCTTTTCACTGTATGTCATGGCTTTCAAAGTGGGTGTCATGGTGAGTTACTTGTTCCACATGGTGTGGTGCAGATGATGATCTTATCCTCTTGACCTGCTAGTCCAGTCTTTGTTGAAAAGTGCATATCTCCACATTGGGTGATATATGGGTAACCCTCACAGGTCTGAGTGTCTGGGTTTTAGAGGGGAGGGTTGTCTGTCTACATCCGGCAGTTGCAATAGTGCCCCAGAATGGACAAGTGCACCAGGTTAATGTGGGAAAGCACAGATAACCTCCCTTCAAACATGCCAGGAGGGGTGGACATAACTAGTAAGTACTGAGGCAACATCTGTTTTTACAAGTACTGCTGACTGCTTACAGGTGTGCCAAACTTATTGATACAATAACCTATTAAAGTGTCAAGCCATACTGCTAGTTGAAGTGCAAGACAGAAAAAACTAACATGATGTATGGGTGGAAATAAAGGCAGACTGTCTGCCACCTATAATACTTTACCACAGCTATGCAGTTATCGCCATCTTTGGCCATGTGAAAATTCAGTAAGCTCTGTAGTGCTTGCAATAACTATGTAACACTGTAGTAGACATAACTAGATAGGAAAGAGTTCTAACCCCAATACTGGCAAGTGTGTGTGTGTGTGTGTGTGTGTGTGTGTGTGTGTGTGTGTGTGTGTGTGTGTGTGTGTGTGTGTGTGTGTGTGTGTGTGTGTGTGTGTGTGTGTGTGTGTGTGTGTGTGTGTGTGTGTGTGTGTGTGTTTGTGTGTGTGTATCACATACTGTCTGGCTCATACCACTTTTGCCCTGTGTACTACCCTTTAGAGTTCCCTTCACTCCAATTTAGTAGACCTGTTGATGTCATCCACCTCAGAAGTACCTTTGGTAGAGTTAGAAATGTATGAGCTCTGTGGCACATCTCATAACTATGTAGCACTATAGTAGGAATACCTAGATAGGCAGGAGCTCTAATCCCAATACTGGCAAGTGTGTATGTGTGTGTGAATCATGTACTGTCTGGCTCATACCATTTTTGCCCTGTGTATTACCCTTTACACTTTCCTTCACTCCAATTTAGTAGACCTGTTGGTGGTATCCACCTTAGAAGTACCTTTGGAAGAAGTGAAAATGTATAAGCTCTGTGGCATGTCTGATAACTGTGTAGCACTATAGTAGTAATAGTTAGGCAGGAGTTCTAATCTTAATGCTGGCAACTGTGTGTGTGTGTGAGGATCATATGTGTGCATTATGCCATTTTGATGTGTATACCATACACAGCTGGTGACCACCTCCCACTCCCATTACTTTATATAGTGTGGTAACAGCATCTGCCTCACATGCAGTAGGTTAAACCATTGTACAGTCTTCTGTACAGATGTGTCTGGATTAGCTATATGTTTGAAACCTATAAGTGGTCGGAAGTGGTCTGTGTGCCTTAATGGCCATGTATGTGATATTATAGCCAAATAGGCCACAGTGAGTGTACTGACACATATAGCAACATAAGGTGTCATACCTGAGTGTAGCATCATGCTGATAGGACATCTGTTACCCTCACATGTGGGCTGCCTTGTAGGTGCAATACATGAGTACAGATGCTTGGTTTTACAAGTGAACTGTACTTGTTATGGGTCACATTATAGGGTGGAAGAGGTGTGGACTGTCATACAGTGGTCATAATTAGTATGTAACAGGAACACCTTGCATCTTAAAAGCGTTGTGTACACAATTTATATCCACTGTATATCAGTAATGTGTCATGCATGACCTTACCTTAGGCCGTTTGTCCAGCACAATTTGCTGGCCTCTGTCCAGATGTCTTTGCACTGACAAGTTGTGAGGTATGCTACAGGAATGTTTAATTCACATCAGATAGGCCCCAGTGGTGACCACTATGATGCAATACAGTTAACCCCAGCACAAGTGAACAAGCACAACAAGCAATATAGCTATTACATAAAGCAATATAGCTATTACTGATGGTTGTGTGCATGGTAAATTGCATGCACTTTACATACCTGATGTATTGCCAGGCAACAACAGAACAATGTAACACTCACTAGCTTCAGGCTGCTGTCCCACATGGAGACCAGAGGGTCCTAGGTAGTTGTGAGAAGCAGTTATTGTCAGCAGATGCACATGTGGCCTTGGTATAGGATGGATGCAGCATGTCTGCACATTTACAGTATTAACCGAAATAATACACAATGTCCTGTCCTCACCATAGAGGTGCACCTCTGTGCATTAGAAAACCCTACCCACAACTGCAATTGGACCTAACACATGCAGGTAGATACAATACAGATACATGTATGTCTGATACATTAGTGGTGTCCCTATCCCCACTGGGCCCTTAACTGCATGCTCCTCATCCAGTGTGTGTGTGTGCAACCCACCTCCACAATCCTTCCCTCAGCGTCATGGCTTGTGCATTCGGCGTGTGGCCCAAGTGTGGTGAGGAGCTCCTCAGTGGGTGTCAGTGGGGGCTGGATGGCTGGGCCTTCACCTGTGGCAAGCCAGTCCCTCGCTACAACAGCAGCCCATTGATGAGCATGAAATTTGAGGTCGGTGACCAGATGCTGCACATGCTCATAAGTTCTGTTGTGCAGGCTGGCATCATTTACCTTGTGGACCACACTGTTCCACAGGGAAGCCCTCTCCCACACATCTTCTGCTCTCTGTCCACATGACAGGGCATAATGTCCAGTCACATATTGAGTGATGATGTCTGTTTCCCCAACAGAGAATGCTGGTAAGCGAGCACACTTCATGCTACCTGGAAGACATAAACAGGAAAAGGTCACAGGACCTCATACAGTTGTCAAAATGCACATCAACAGTGGATATTACTTGCAAATAATCCAGACTACACCGGAACCCTCCAAGGTATCATGGCTATAGCAGCTTGCATTACACCCTTGTCCCTGAGCTATCTTATCCCCCCAATGTTGGACACTTGACTGCATAATCCTCTATCCTCCATTCATTTCTGTGTAGAGGGTTGACAGTGGTCATCTTCCATGTGGATGGTGTGTGGATGGTGGCAGGTCAGTGTTTGATTGTGGTGTGTGATGGAGCTATGAGCACATGCCTGCATTAATGTAGGAGGCAGACACTAATGTTATGTCCCATGGAGATATGCTGCTGTTGCCATCATTAGGCAATATGTACATGCTCACCATTGCTGAGGAGTGTGGTTGATATGCATATCTCCATGTACAACTGAGGTGGAGAGGGTGGCAATGTTCCCACCTAACCTGTGTGATGCAAGTTGCCTATATCCATGGTATGTCTGTATGAGGTGTTCCTTACCCCCAGTACATGGAGAATTGTGTTGTTTCATCTGAGAGTTACAACATATGTGGAGACACAGTTGCAATTGTCCTTGGTGGTGTGGATATGCCTGATTCATAGTCACAGTCAGCCTAACAGGACATCACCTGTGAACTTACCTGCTTGCTCAGATATAGGTGGAATTGCTTCAAAGTTGTTGCCTGCACCTATGTATCCCTGTACAGCCAATGTAGTAAATTATCATGTGGTTTGTGTATTGCTGATGTCCACCAAAGGGTATTACTCTACCTTGGTGGAGGCTGGATAAAAAGGTCAGGTACTGCTGTGTCCATATAGCTACAGTGGATATAAAGGCTACACACCCCTGATACACTGCCTGGTATTCATGCAAATGGAACATGACACCACAATAACTAATTTCATACCAATTCCCAACTGTAGTGTGACCTATAGCCTGTACAATTCAATTGAAAACATAACAATCGGGTCTGTGAAAAACATATGGAAATAATGCTCAGTACAATAAGCCAGCTATATGAGTGTGCACACCCTTAAACTGATATGTTGTGTATGCACCTCTTGAGATGGTTACAGCATTCATCTGTCTTGGTCTGGACTCTAACATCATGGCACGTCTTCACTTGGCAATAGTTGGTCACCTTCCTAGAACATCTTTGATTGTACTTCAATGGAATTGTACAGGTTAGGGGTCACATAAAGATGAAAAACATTATGAAATGATCTTCTGTGGTCTGATTGTCATACAGCACACATACCTGGCAGTCTAACAGGGGTGTGTACACTTGTGATATCCACTGTGTATAGGTGTGGATATAGCTGGTAGTGGTAGGAATGAACAGAGGGTTATAACACAGGTGCACACTTCTCTGATTAATAGATAAATATCATGCATACTCTAGTTCCCATATCAGTGTCAGGGCATTGCAACAACCAATAGCTGTACGCATTTCCATCTGTTGTATGCACTGACACTGATATTACACACATGTGCAACATGCACAAGCTATGTACCTGAATGCTAGAAACCCATGTGATTTCGTTTTGTGCCTTCCAGCTGAACATAAGCATACATACATGTGCTCAGGAGATACCTGGTATATATTTCTGTTGTATGTTAGAATGGCAGACTGTAGTTGCAGTCTTGCCGCTCAATCATACTTCTCAACCTGTTACAGCAGCATGTCTGGACAATGTCAAACAAAAATGGGTGTCAAAGGGTACATCAGTATTGATACTGTAGTAATATAGCTGCACCATACATTAGTACATTGATTGCACAATAGGGTTTGATAGCACTGTGATAACATGGAAGATGTCCAATAGTCATAAATAGGCTATTATGTTACAATGCCATTGCTCACAGATCCGCCACTGGTTTGGCTGACATAACATAGGCATATGTGTATGTGACTCAGATATCAGTCACAGATGTGCTTATTGTCCAGCAGAACACTGTACAGCTGAATGTTATTAATTCAATATATCACATGAAGTTCAACACACATGTCTACAACAGTACTGTACTATGCACACACCCTCTAAAGATGTCTTAGCTTTACAAGGCAAATGTTTCATACTCATAATCACAGGTAATGTGGATATGGAAAACATCCCTTTAACTGGCCTAGCAGTGGTACAGTTGCAACTGTTTGACAGACACCCCTGTGGTTGTCATATATGAGCTGTCCTTTCCCTGGTGAGTCAGGCTCCTGAGCTGTGATCCCACCTCACAACCTCTCAGAGCATCACATCTGGACAATGCCTAAAATGATGGGAAATAGGGAAAGACTTCAAATATACCTGTTACAAACATAGGATGTTCGTAGAATGATACATTTAGCATTATGGTGAATTTTCTTAAGGATGTGTCTTAAACTCAAGTGTTTGTTTTTACCTGATGACTTCAATCCTCAGCTATTTGCCAGAAAAGTACAGATCTCAGGAGGAGCAGACAAACATATATGTTGGTAAAATGTGGACTTTCTGTGAAGATCTGTACAGTTGAGAGGTATGTCTATGATATCTCCCACTGCAGAGAGGGCCAGGTGCTATGGCCATAGCAGCTGTTTAGCAGGACATTAGTACAGCATGTCTTGTTGGGACATATATTCCTCCAAATCATATTTTCCATTATTACAGACCAAGTACTACATTCAATAACTTGCTAACATATTCCACTTAATGTTTCATTTATTTTTCTCTCTCTGCACTACAGAGATAGAGCTGGTTTGAATAGGTGGCAGCATGGCTTTTTTTCATAGGTTCATAGGTAGGTACTAGGCTATCTGCCCAAGGGCATTTATAAGCCTAACCAGAGTGCATTGGCATTCACAGCCCCATTGATTAATTAACTGAGCCTTTTTCAAGCAGAACCAATGAAGTGATCCTGGGGGTGTATTTTCTGTTACCCATCCACTCATCAAGGTTTCTCTTGAAGAGTGTTAGGAATTTTGTTCCAATGCATGGGGAGTCTCTGTGACAGGAATCTATCCCTCCAGTATGTTCTATTTATTGCTGTTGTGAGGTTTAGCTCACTAGAGCACGTGGCTCGCAGTAACTTGGATTTCTTTAGGTGGAGCATGTCCATCAATTCTGAGTTGGGCATGGCTTTGTAAGTTAGGCAGAGATCACCTCTGAGTAAGCGATATGCCACTGAGGACAGCCGGAGTTTTTTCAGTCAGGCTGCATAAGACATATATTTGAGGCCAGTAAACCTCTTGGTTAGTTACTTTTGTGGTCTTTCCAGCTGTTGGAAGTGTCTTGTAAGGTACACCCCAAATGAGGCATTGTACTCTATGATGGGTCTGATGAATGACGAGTAGAGGGGCACTATAACCTCTTTATTTCTAGATGCGAACCCTTTAGTAATTAGATGGTCCACATAGCAAGATTTCCTAACTACTTTGGCAATATGATTGTCAAAGGAGAGATTATCTACCTGGGTCCCCAGATCTCTTATTACCTCTTCTGTATTAAGGAGGCTGCCACCTATGTGGTAATTCATGGGTGTTTTGTTTTTCCCAAAGGGGATGACTATGCAGTTTTTGGCATTTAGCTTGAGGCCATGACTTTGACACCAGGTGTCTGTCTCAGTAAGGCCCTTTTGGAGGATATCCATGTCAACTGGAGAGTCAATTATGGCTCCAAATTTGCAGTCATCAGCGAACTTGGTTAGCCATAGTCTTCCTGTGTTTGCCTGTACTTCTGAGAAGTATATGCCGAACAGTAGGAGTCCCAGGACCGAGCCTTGCGGGACACCACTTGTGATTGGTTTAGAGTCGGACCTGGAGCCCGCTATTCTTACCATGTGAGTTCAGTCTGTAAGCCAGTTGGCAGCCCATCTTGTGATGTAGGGGTTTATGTTCAGGCTGGTGAGTTTTTCTGTAATACCCGAATGGGAAATGGCATCGAAAGCCTTGGCGAGGTCAAGGTAGGCTGTGTAAACCACCTTTTCCTCATCTATGGCCTTGGTGACTGTCTCAAAGAAGTCAACCAGGTTTAGTAGGCATGATCTGCCTTTAACAAAGCTGAACTGGGTCGGGTCAAGTGTTTGGAGGTTCCCAATGTCTTTGTTAATGGGTTCCATGATGATGTGTTCCATAGCATTGCAGATCAGGCTATTCAGACTTATGGGAGAAGAATAACCATTGCTGTGCACCATTCTATGGGCACGTAGCCTGTGGAGAGGCTGAGGTTGAACTGCGTGTTTAGGTGGGGGGTTAGTTCGTTCTGTAGTTCATGCAATACGCAGCCTGGGATGCCATCTGGCCCCATTGATGATGTGTTTTTGGCTTTTGAAAGGGATGTTTTCACCTGTGTGTCTGATTTCTGGGACACTACACTTTTCCAGTATTGTTGTGGGCCCTTTTGGGTGTGAGAGAGGGGTGAAGTTTGCACTGAATCTATCTGCCAGGATATTTGAAATATCAGTAGGTTCAGTATATTTTGTGCTATTTTGCACTAGCTCAGTGCATATCTGCGAATTGCCACTAAAGAAGGCTTTGTGGTTATCTTTTGAATCCTTGGCTATTTTTCTTTCAAAGTTAGCCTTGGATGATTTTATGAAGGACCTTAGTTTCTTACTGATACTGATCATGGATATCTTTCCTTCTTGAGATTTGCTTTTTTTCTGAACTAGTTTCCTCCTCCTATTGTATAACCTGTTTATAGCAGGGGTCCACCAGACTGGTTTCCTTCTCTTAGAGGAGTGAGTCTTAGTTTTGCTAGGGATGACATGATCCATACATCCTTGTAGGTGCTCATAGAATGCATTTGTAAATGTTTCTGCATCTTGGGCAGTGTTATCCTTTAGCGTGGGGGCTGTGAAACTTACTGCCTCTGTCTTAAGTAAGGTGAAGTTTGCTTTAGAAAAGTTTTTTACTGTGGTTTCCTTAGTTGGGGGTGGTGGTGGGGTGTGGACATCCTGAGTGATTAGTTTATGGTCTGATCTAACTAGTGACGGGTTGACCTTCGGTGTGGAACACCTGTCGCCCACATTGATGATGACCAGGTCCAATATGTTTTCACCTCTGGTAGGGGAGTTTACCAGCTGATCCAGGGCATTTGATTTGATGAATTCCAGGAAGCGCTGGGCCTGGGAGTTTGTACTCGAGTAGTTGTCCCAGTTAATGGTAGGGTAATTGAAATTGCCCAATTATCAGGGTGTTTGGTAGGACCTTCATATTTTTCATTGTCTCCAGAAAGGCGGAGTGGTAGTCCTGGGTCATGGAGGGTGATCTGTAGCAGGCGACAATTTGCATTGCAGATTTTCCCGATGTTAGTTGCACATGGATGATCTCAGAGGTATCATGCTGCACCACTAACCTGGAGGTGTAGGTATCCTTGATGAATATGGATACACCCCCTCCTTTTGTGTTTCAGTCCATGTCCTGTGGCCGAAACATGTGGTATGAGTTGTAGCCCGGTAGTGCTGGGGTACTCTGGAGCCTTGAACCAGGTTTCAGTTACTGCACAGATGTCAACATTCTCCATACTGAGGAGTGCTTCGAGTGTGTGTATTTTGAGATTTAAACTCCTGGCATTGAGTAGAATAACCCTCAGTTATTTAATTGTGCTGTTTATGGAGGTGGGTTTGACTTTTGAGCCTTGACTAAAAAAGGCACTATGGGGGCAGCAAAAGCCTTGGCCAGTATTCGAAAGCCTAGGGGTGACAGGTTCAAGCCATCTCTTGTGAAGCAAAGCGGCTTGTTAAGCATGTTGTGCAGGCTGACAGACACTGGATCCCCTTTGAATAACACCAGATGCTTAGCCAATTGTTGAAATTGATCATTTTTTATTATTACTGAGATATCGTTCTTGGTGAAGGCAGGATGCTACTCAGGGTCAGGGTCATATCCACCTGGGCTACATGATCAGAGAGATCTTCTGTGTCTCTTTTCATGTAGTCCAGGGAGGTATGTCTCAGGTCATTCACACTAACATGAACAATGACAGAGTCATATTTGTACTTGTTCTGGAGTGACCTGAGTGCTTGTGTTATGTGGCGGATTCTGGCTCCTGACAGGCAGCTAACAGTAACCTTCTCCTTGTCCAGCCTAGTGAGTGGGACATCAGTGTGCCTGACTATAGAGTCACCTATTACTAGTGTGTTAGGCATGTTATTTTGCCTTAAGGGCTGTGATTCTGCGGCACACCGATTTTGTGCTTTATGTGTTGTCTGGTTTGTGACGAGAGGAGCAGGCTGTTTGGGTGTCTGCTTTGGAGGTCTCTGATGCTTTTGCAGGTTTTTATTTAGAGCCTCCAAGTATGATTTTGTGTATTTATGTGTATTTTTTGCCAGTGCTGGTTTAGTAGGTCTATGTGTGGCTGGAGGTGTGGTGCAAGTGTTAACCTTTTCCTCTTGACTGTCTGTTCCAGTCTTGGGTGGAGAGAGCTTAGCCTCCAGTTTGGCTGTATAATTGCATCTCTCACATATGTTAGTGTTTTGTGGTAGGAGGAGAGGGTTGTCTGTGTACATGAGGCAGTTGTAATATTGCTTCAGGATACCTAGATTCACCAGCTGGACTGGAGAGTACACTTGAAATTCACCTTTGGTCATGCCTGAATAGTAGGGTGAGCTGCTTAGTCACTTGGTTGGTGAGGGGTGAATAAAGAGCCCTTGCCCTGCTGGGCAATCAAGTGTCAGGGTATATTAGTGCTTGCTATTAGGTCTGAGCAAGTGCTGGACAGTAGGATGCTTTTTGAGTGTTTAGATTGAGAGTTAGACTAGTTTCAGGAAAAAAACTGAAGGAGACTTAGTGGAGCCAGGAATAATTTAAACCTAGCTTACCAGCGCTGCCCGGTACGCAAAACAGTGCAAACACATTTTTTATAGCAGGGAAATGTAAGAGATAGAAATTAGCCCAAAATGGCCAATAAACTACTAACTTCTGGGCTGGAACCACTCCTCCAGGGACAGATAGCCTGCTCAAAGCTCCCCTCTCTCACAGGTGAACAGAGAAACTTCCTTCTATCCAAGTAAGGTATGGGCAACTCAGAAACTTGTAACACAGCCCTGAATTCAGCACTAGCCTGAAATCTGGACTATACTAGCTTAGAAAGGTGGGAAACAAGGAATGTTTTTTTTTTTTTTTGTAAGGATAAGGCAAAAACAGTAAAAAATACACCTAAAACAGCTTTAAATGACTACACACAATAAGAAAAGCCTATCACACTTTAGTGTGTAGCCTACAACAGTTAAACAAATTAAATAAAGAAAAAACAACTTTTTACAAGTGCAGGCAGTCAAAGTACAATATGTGAAAAAAAAACAAGCTTTTAAATCACAATAAATGCTGGAAAATCAGCGTTTAGGCAGAAAACAGTTAAGTACAGCAAGAAAATACAGAAAACTGATACTTAATCACTCCAAAGCCTCTCTTCTAAGCTAGAAGGCTTATATCAGTTTAAGGTTTTCTAGTGCTTCCCAGTAGGTTAGTTACAGGAAAGATGGGAAACAAGCGCAGATGTGGTCTTTTAAACAAACTGCCCAAATGGTCAATAAACTACAATTTCTGGGCCAAGAACCACTCCTCTTGTGGTAGACAAGCTACCTAGTGCTTACCACTCCCACTAATAAGCTAGAAGGCTTTCCTCCAACACAGAAAGACTTGCGAGGCTCAGAAGCTTATCAACAGTCCTGGATACAGCAACTCTGTATCTGGACTAGGCTAGTTACAGGAAAGGTGGGAAACAAGCGCAAGTGCAGCTTTTAAACCATAAAGTTGAAAGAGATGGAAAAAACTGCCCAAACGGTCAATAGCTACAATATTTGGACCAGGAACCACTCCTCTTGTGGTAGATAGGTTACCTAATGCTTACCACTCCCACTGATAAGCTAGAAGGCTTCCCTCCAACACAGAAAGGCTTGGGAGGCTCAGATGTTTACAAAGAGTCCTGGATACAGCAAATCTGTACCTGGACTAGACTAGTTACAGGAAAGGTGGGGAACAAGTGCAAATGCAGGCTTTTAAGCCAGCAAGCTGAAAGAGATGGATAACTGCCCAAACAGCCAATAATCTACAATTTCTGGGCCAAAACTCACTCTTCTCATGGAGGATAAGCTACCTAGTGCTTACCACTCCCACTGATAAGCTAGAAGGCTCCCCTCCAACACAGAAAGGCTCAGACACTTACCAACAGTCCTAAATACAACAAGTCTGTATCTGGACTAGACTAGTTACCGGAAAGGTTGGAAACAAGTGTAAATGCGGTTTTTAAACCAGAAAGTTGAAAGAGATGGAAAACAACTGCTCAAATGGCCAATAAGGTACAATTTCTGGGCCAGGAACCACTCATCAGTGGGAGTGGCAAGCACTAGGTAACCTATCTACCATAAGAGAAGCTAGAAGGCTTCCCTCCAACACAGGAAGGTTTGAGGGGCTCAGAAGCTTACCAACAATCCTGGATACAGCAACTCTGTATCCAAACTAGGCTAGTTATAGGAAAGGCAGGAAACAAGCACAAATGTGGCTTTCAAACCAGAAAGTTAAAAGAGATGGAAAAAAAACTGCTCAAACAGCCAATAGCTACAATTTCTGGGCCAGGGACCACTACTCTTGTGGTAGATAGGCTACCTAATGCTTACCACTCCCACTGATAAGCTAGAAGACTTCCCTTCAACACCGAAAGGCTTGGGGGGACTCATAAGCTTACAAAGAGTCCTGGACACAGCAAATCTGTACCTGGACTAGACTAGTGACAAGAAAGGCGGGTTAAATCAGAAGGTTGAAAGAGATGGAAAAGCTTCCCAACTGGCTAATAAACTATAATTTCTGGGCCAGAAACCCCTCCTCCTGTGGTAGATAGGTTACCTAGTGCTTACCACTCCCACTGATAAGCTAGAAGGCTTCCCACCAAGACAGAAGGTCTTAGGGGGCTCAGAAGCTTACCAACAGTCCTGGATACAGCAAATCTGTACCTGGACTACACTAGTTACAGGAAAGGTGGGAACCAAATGCAAACGCGGGCTTTTAAACCAGAAAGTAGAAAGAGATGGAAAAACTGCCCAAACAGCCAATGAACTACAATTTCTGGGCCAAAACCCACTCTTCCTGTAGTAGATAGGCTACCTAGTGCTTACCACTCCCACTGATAAGCTAGAAGGCTTCCCTCCAATGCAGAAAGGCTTGGAGGGCTCAGAATCTTACCAACAGTCCTGGATACAGCAAGTCTGTACCTGGACTAGACTAGTTACAGGAAAGGCAGGAAACAAGCTTAGAATTTTTTTTTTTTTTTTTTTTTGTGCAGGCTAGCACACTTGAGTGGGTAGCAATATTACGGCAAATACAGTTTAAATAAATCCAATTAAATTAACAAATGACTAAAAAACAAGTGCAGAAGGCAGTAAATTAGAAAGCTACTAACAAGCAGTAATAAGCACAGAGTAAGAGTGACTGAACAGATAATAGCACGCAGAACAGCAACTAAGACAGTTACAGTAAGAGCAGCTGAATAAAGTATATATATATATATATATATATATATATATATATATATATATATATAATGTATTTTTTTTTTTTTTGAGGGAGGAAAGAGCAGGATTAAGAGGCAACAGGGGTTGTCCTTTCCAAATGCTCTCTTTGTACACAGTAGGACTGCCTGAAATCAGAATATGATCTCACTGCACTCAATTGAGTGAGCAAATGAGATGGGCCCAGAAGGAGTATCCAAATACAAATTTACAAGAGATGCAGGCAATTTCAAAGCCGCCAACATTAACACCAAAACAAGAACATGGAGGGTGGGTGGGGAACTAACTGTAGAGACACAACCACAACTTCAGTTAATATCCAGTGAGAAACACAAATAAATAAATTAAATGCAGTACTATATTAAAAAGAGCAGATAAAAGTGTACTTAAATTCCTTTATATGCCCAGTTGATTGCAGGTAGATCTTAGCCGGCCAAAGCTCAGATATTAAGAAGAAATAACTCAATATTTACCACTTATATAAGGCAGGACAGAATATTAATGATGTGAATCTACCCCCACTGCTATCAATGGTTACACAGAAATTCTAACAAGTACTCAGTAGAGACAGCCACTACTTCAGTTCAGTTAATATTCAGTGAGAAACACAAATGAATAAATTAAAATGCAGTACTATATGAAAAAGAGCAGATAAAAGTGTACTTAAATTCACTTATACATCCAGTTCATTTCAGGTAGGTCTTAGCTGGCCAAAGCTTGGATATTGTAGGGGGTGCTCATGACCAGGTGATTGCCTGTGCACTTATTGGGGTTCACCACTTGCTAACTGCATGCAGAGCAGCTGTGTAGTTCTTCCAATAGCCAATGTCATGGCAACACACTCCTATAAATGAGTACTTCATGTGGGCATTGGCCCTTTCCCTTACTTGTGAGGAAGACATCCTGGAGTTTTGTGAACTACTACTTCTTGCAACAAGACTTGTGGAGACAAGTCAACTAAATGGTGGGAAAGGTTCAAGACTTAGGAGCAGAATTTGAGTATTGCTGTTATATATTTGGAATACTGTTAGTTTAACAGGGTTTGTCTGCATATGCTACTTCTTCATGGGTTTCAGTCTGACAAAGTTCTGTCTCTGCATATCTCTCAACTGTAGGGCCATCCACATAATGGCCACAGGTTAGCCTGGTATGTATGGGCTGTTCCACAGACAGGTGTTGTCATTGGCAAATCAGTAGCATACTCTGGTGATTGCATTATGTAGATGGTAACATCCACTTGTTTTTCTGACTGTATATTCCTCAGAAAAGATGTTACAGCAAACCCTGTAATGTCATCAACTTTCTCAGTGTGTAACAGCAATGTTTCATGCATGACGATGTATTTGGGCTTCTGTCCACCAATTATGTCAGGCTTTGTCCAGATGTCATACAGTAGTAGGTGGATAGGTATACTGGTCTATCATTATTTAATGCTGTAATTCCTGCTGAGTGGAAAGGCTGGGAAACATGTTGAAGTCTGTACATTCAAGAGGTAGGTGTATAGAGAATGCTGTTAGATGCATTTATAACATATTTTATGTGGGGGACAGTAACACATGTTTTAAAACTAGGCTTTTAGAACATGTCAGATTTATTACTGATAAGAAATATGTCAGTTCTATAGTTGTACATTTGAATAAATCACACCATGGGGACAATAGTGGATCTCATGGTATTGTTTCTGAAAATGTCTGTTCCTCAGTGTGATGAAACATTCATAAAAGGACAATTATTATGTACAGACTCAATTTATTAATATTAACTGTGATACTTTATCCCGTAGGGGGTTAAATGATGAGTGTAATTGGAGGCTGTGTATTCAAGTATGTAATTAGGTGTTAATTGCTTCTTGTGATTAAAGCATGTATTTCTGGTAATGTTTACTCCTTGAAGTCTTTGGCCAAGACATCAGTGTATAATAAACATGTGTGAATTACTGGCTGGTTATATTTTTCCTTTGCTATGTTCAGACATTTTATTTGTTTTGGTAAGAGGTTATTGTATGTCTGGCCATTGTGTATGGCCTAGCATGATTTTGTAGCAGTGTACTGTTCACTTATTTATTTGGACTGGGGGGGGGCAGATGTGAGTGTCATGGCTGCTTTTGTATCCAATTGTGCATGCTGCCCCAGTTGTGGGAGGTCTAGCAGCAGCATATGTTTATATGGGCATTTTAGGACATGTATGCATATATAAGTACGTAATATATATATATATATATATATATATATATATATATATATATATATATATATATATATGTGTGTGTGTGTGTGTGTGTGTGTGTGTATATATATATATATATATATATATATATATATTGTGTGTGTGTGTGTGTGTGTGTGTATGTTGTATATATATATATATATATATATATATATATATATATATATATATATATATATATATATACATATATATAGGTTCATAGGTTCATAGGTTCATACTAGGCTATCTGCCCGAGGGCATTTACAAGCCTAGCCCATAGTTTTGTGGCTTACGCCACCCCTTTAGTATGGGGAACTATACCCATTATTTTGCTGTGCCTCTGTTGAGCAGTGACACTGAGGTAATCCCTGGGGTATATCTGCGATCTCCCATCCATTGGTCAAGATTTCTCTTGAACAAGGCCAGCGAGTGCTCTGCCTCACATATACCGGGATTTTATTCCACAGCATAGGGAGTCTTTGGGTGATGAATCTATCCCTCCAGCACGTCCTATTAATAGCCGTGTCGAGGTTTAAGTCTCCCGCCCTTGTGGCTCCGACGGATCTAGATTTTTTGAGGTGAAGCATATTCATCAAATCTGGGTTTGACATGGCCTTGTATGTTAGGCAAAGGTCACCTCTGAGCAATGATGGCGACTGAATAGAGCTGGAGTTCTTTCAGTCGGGCAGCATAGGACAGATGTTTGAGACCCTTTATCCTTTTGGTGAGGAACTTTTGTGGCCTCTCCAGCTGCTGCAAGTGTCGGGTCAGATACATTCGAATGGGGCATTGTACTCAATCATTGGTCTGATGAGTGATGAGTATAGGGAGACTATGACCTCCTTGATCTAGATGAGAATCCCTTCATGATAAGGTGGGCAATGTAGAAGGTCTTCCTAACTACTTTAGCTACATGGGTGTCGAATGACAGACTACTATCAACCTGGGTCCCCAGGTCCCTGATAACTTCTTCTGTACTCAGTGGATTGCCACCTATTTGGTAGCTAGGGGTAACCTTGTTTTTCCCGAAGGGTATGACTATGCATTTTTGGCATTTAACTTTAGGCCATGGCTCTGGCACCAGTTATCCATTTCTGTGAGACCCTTCTGAAGGATATCTGTGTCAGATGTGTTTTCTACTATGGCCCAGTTTGCAGTCATCTGCAAACTTTGTCAGCCATAACCCTCCTGTGTTTGCTTGTACTTGGAAAAGTAGATGCCAAACAAGAGTGGGCCCAGGACTGAGCCCTGTGGTACACCACTTGTGACAGGCTTTGAGTCTGACATGGCGCCAGCAACTCTGACCCTGTGGGTTCTGTCACTCAGCCAGTTTGCAACCCATCTTGTGATGTATGGGTTAACATTTAAGCTGATGAGTTTTTCAATGATACCCGAGTGGGGTATTGTATCAAAGGCCTTCGCCAGATCGAGGTAGGCTGTATGGACTGCCTTTCCCTCATCAATGGCTTTGGTGACTGTTTGAAAAAGTCAACCAAGTTTAGAAGGCATGATCTGCCTTTGACAAAGCCAAACTGGGATGGATCCAAAGTCTGCAAATTCCTATGTCTTTATTTATGAGGTCCATTATGATCCTCTCCATGGCTTTGCAGATAAGGCTTGTCAAGCTAATGGGCGGTAATTTCCAGGGTCGGTGGAGGCACCGCCTTTGTGAAGTGGGACCACAGTTGCAGTGCACCACTCCTGGAGTGCGTATCCAGAGGTAAGACTATGATTAAACAGCTGTCCTAGCTGTGGGTTTAATTCCTCGTTGAGTTTGTGGAGCACACAGCCGGGGACGCCATCAGGTCCCATGGATGCTGTGTTTTTGCTTTGGAGAGAGCAGTTCTCACTTGGGCGTTGGAGATGTTTGGGGGCTGCAATCGCTTGGTATAGATATCTCTCCTTTTGGGGGGGAGAAGTTTGCACTGAACCTGTCAGCCAGTATGTTGGCAATGTCTGTAGGATCAGTAATCTTCACATCATTTTGAACTAGTTCTGAGCATATCTGGGAGTTTCCTCCCAGGTTTCTAACATAGCTAAAGAAGGCCTTATGATTGTCTTTTGAGTCTTTAGCTATTTTTCTCTCAAAATTTGCTTTGGATGATTTTATGAGAGCTCTTAGTTTTTACTTATAGTGATCAAGGGTGTCTTACCTTTTAAGGATTTTGCTCTATCTTGTAGTAGCTTCCTCCTTTTGTTGTAGAGTTTGTTTATGGCTGGGGTCCACCAGAGTGGACGCTTGCCTTTGGTACAAAGAGTCTTTGTTTTGCTTGGGATTGCCTTATCCATGCAGTCCTGCAGGTGCTGGTAGAAGGCATTTGTAAGTGATTCAGCGGCTTGAGTACTGTTTTCCGTCGGCTCGGGGCCTTAAAGGAGACCACACTAGTCTTTAGAAGTGTGAAGTCGGCTTCGAGAAGTTCTTTACTGTGGTCTTTTTATTTCAGGTGGGGTGGGATGAGGACCTCCAGCGAGATTAGTTTGTGATCTGATCTCACCAGTGAGGGGTATACTTCGGTGTTGAACATTGTGCTCCCATGTTCGTGATGATGAGATCAAGTATGTTTTCTCCTCTTGTGGGGATGGTGACTAGTTGTTCCATGGTATTTGAGTTTATGAATTCCAGGAACTTTTGGGCTAGGGTGTTTGGGCTTGAGTAGTGTTCCCAGTCTATATTAGGGTAATTGAAGTCACCTAGTATGATGGTGTTTGGTGATACATTTATCCCTCTAGTGTTTTCAGGAAGGCCATGTGAGGTTCCTGAGTTTGTGAGGGTGGCCTGTAACATGCTACAATTTGCAGAGCAGTCTTGCCTATGGTTAATTGCACCTGGATGGTCTCCGATGCATCGTGCATTGCCACCAGTCTTGAGGTGTGGGTGTCTTTGATGAATATGGATACCCCCTCCTTTCTTGGTATTGTCCGGATTTTGGGGCGGAACGCATGATAAGAGGTAAAACCTGATAGTGCTGGGGTGCTCTCAGGAGCCTTGAACCAGGTTTCTGTCACTGCACAGACATCGATGTTCTCCATACTGAGAAGGGCCTCGAGTGCGTGCATTTTGAGATTTAGACTTCTGGCATTGAGCAGCATTACCCTTAGTTTTTTCCTTTTTGTGTTCTAGGGTGGTAGGTTTAGAATTTGAGCCTTGCCTAAAAAGGCACTATGGGGTGGCAAGAGCCTTTGCCAATATCCGAATCCCAGGGTGACAGGTGCAAGCCGTCCCTTGAGCAGCGTGGCTTGTCCAGCATGTCATCCCAGGCAGACAGACATTGGATCCCCTTTGAATGACACCAGAGTTTAAGCCAATTGTTAAAGCTGATCATCTTATCTCTGTATTGTGGCATCATTCTTGGTGAAGGTAGGATACTGCTCAAGGTCAGGGTCATACCTGCCTGGGCTACATAATCAGAGAGCTCCTCAATGTCTCTTTTCATGTAGTCCAAGGAGGTGCGTCTCAGGTCGTTTACACCAGCGTGGACAATGACTGAGTCATATTTGTACCTGCTGTTGAGAGACCTGAGTGCTTGCGTTATGTGGCGGATTCTAGCGCCCGACAGGCAGCTTACTGTGACCTTCTCCTTACTCAGTCTGGTGTGCGGGGCGTCAGTGTGTCTGACTATGGAGTCACCAATGACTAGTGTGTCTGGCATTGTGTTTGGCCTTAAGGGCTGTGACTGTTTGACACTCTGACTGTGAGGTCTATGTGTTGCAGGTGTTGTGTTCTGAGGTGGTGGTTGTTTGGGTGTCTGCTTTGGTGGCCTCTGCTGTTTTGGTAGATTTTTGATCAGAGCCGCCGAGTATGTCTTTGTGTGTTTATGTGTATGATTTGAGGTTGTGATGGTACTATGTGAGACTGGGTCTATAGTGTGTGTGGTAACCTTCTCCTCCTGACTGGTCTTGCCAGTCCTATGTTGAGAGAGCTCAGCCTCCAGTTTGGCCGTATAGTTGCATCTCTCGCATGTATTTGTGTTTTGTGGGAGGAGGAGAGGGTTGTCTGTGTACATGAGGCAATTGTAACATTGCCTCAATATTCCCAGGTTCACCAGCTGAGCAGGAGAGGACACTAGCAACTGATCCCTCGACATGCTAGAAGGACTAGACAAAAACTTTAAAAGATATTCTGGGGACGTGGTGACCGAGAAATGGGGGTTTGCCTTTTGGGGTGCTATCTATAAGAGTGCCGTATCAAGGTAATAAGTACTGTAGGAGCAAGTGCTAGGTTTAACAGATAGAGAAAAGTCTACTTGGAGTCAAGTAGAGATGATCTTTTAGGTATTAGAGAAAGTGCTAGTAACAGGGATGCTTAAAGGTAAGATTGAAAAGAATGCACTCTGCAGTGTGCACTAGAGAAGTTAGATATGAAAGTAGGTAACTTGAGTTTTACCTGTTTAAAAGTTAAGGTTTAGTGGAGAGTTACTATTTTTAAAACAGCAAGATGGACTGAAAGGGGTGGTTACTTTTGTATTTTGGTACTATGAAATACTGTAGGATGGCCAATAAATTTAAATAATTGAAGGGGTGGGATTTCAAAAGTGATGGTTTTGTGATTACTCACATAAGCCAGTGAAAGTAGAGAGAAATGAGATATATGGTCAGATTAACATAAGAGGCGGGCAACTAGAAAGACAGTGATATTTAACAAGACAACTTAAATGGGTGGAAGGGAGGGGAAAAATTCTGCCTGACTCAGAACAGAGAGAGCTGTGGTCTCTTTTGAAGTTTTAATATGCTGTTAAACAGCATTTATTATTAATATATCTGTTAAACAGTATTTATTGTTAATATATCTATATAGTGTTGTACACATATTTGGATCTCCCTACATATCTCACTCTCTCTCTATGTATGTTTCTATTCAGATATATATATTTATAGATACCAATCCTTCTTAACTGTGCACTTGTCCCTTCCCTATTGTAAACTGGCTGTAAATAAGGGTATGTTTGAGAAAACATCCTCAAACAAAACAGCTGAGGTGGCTCACTGGTAAATTGCATAAGCTATGGTTTGAAGCATCCTAGGTTCAAGATCTACAAGAGATTTTTATTTTGTTGCTAGGCAGAACAAGGACTGTTGGATACAGAGTTATTAAGGCAGCAGCTATGAGCATGTTTGCACAGGTTTGTCTGACAGTAAGCAGTGCTAGCATATGGTTAAATGAATAGGTTCTTACACCGTGTAGGCTTTGCTTTCCAGTGTGCAAATCTGCTTATTATTTACATTTAAGCAATGCGTACACTTGCTAAGCATAGCTTAGCCCTGGTAACCAGTGATCACATTCCAGTCTGATAAAATAGTAGGGTAATGACATCTTTAATAAGTGTATTTAATTTCCTTTACATAACATGCTTCTATGTGCTGTAATTGCAGTAGCAATGGGTGTGGGTATACTGTATGGGACTGTATGGGATCTCTTACACATCAGAAGGGAGGCTTCAAAAAGAATGCTACAGTATCATTTGCCTCTTCTGAAGGTTCATTATTCACTACGGACTCGGAGAATGAGTCTAGATCTTTTACGTCTTTACCAACAGCTCAACAGCCAGAGGCATTTCAGCAACATTTTTGACAGCAACAGGGAGAAGAAGATAGGAATTTCAATAGAAAAAGAGGATATGCTGTGCATTTGCCAGCAGGTGAAGGACAATTTAAGCACAACTATAAATGTAGTAAATGGCACTAATGTAGCTGTTGTATCTGAACCATCACAGGTTGTGAATTTATCTGGATGTTGTCTGACTAATGAACAAGTAGGGGTATTAAATTTGGGTTTAAAGTTTGTCCCCACTGTTCTACCACCTTTGACATGTTATTGAACAAGAACTTTTCAGACTATCACGCAAATTGCAATTGAAATGTTATTTTAATCAGAATGTCAATGATATCAATGATAGTTTGTCTGAGGATGAATATTTTTCCTGTAATTCTGATAGCTTGTCTTTTATTGAAACTGGGAGTGATGCTGGTTTTAATACATGCTGTTTACTTAGTACATCTAGTATTAAATACAAGAGTGATTTTATACCAGCTTTTAGTAATGAAAGTGTCAAAAACTTTATGGCCATGGTACGTTTTGCATTAGAACAAATTTACTGTGATTTTAGTCAGTATAAGTCTCTGGTATGTTATAATTTAACCAAATGTGAATGGTCAGCATTAAAATAATTGGCTCAAAGTAAACATTTGATTGTGAAGCCATCAGATAAAGGTAATAAAATGGTGATTTTACACTATAGGCAATATCTGGAAATGTGTTACATACATTTACATGACACTGAAGTTGTTGATATTCAAACTTATTATGAGGCACTTCAGGAATATCTAGTATTGTTAAGTAAAGGCCAACATTTACGATATTTGACTAAGGAAGATGTGAATAAAAAGTTAAACATAGATAAATGTACTATGGCAACTTTTTATTGCCTGCCAAAGTTGCACAAGCTACGCAATAGTGGGGCTATTCCACCGGGCAGGCCCATAGTTGCTGCTACAAACTATTTTCTACATAATACCGGCATTGTCATACATGATTTTCTTTTGCTGCATGTTCAGCCGTTAGATTCCTACATCAAGGACACTTTTGATTTTCTTAGTAAAATTTCTGCAGTTAATTGGAATTCCAGCATGTATTGGGTGACCCTTGATGTAAGAAGTCTATTTACAAATATTAAACATAGGCATGGCATTACTGCTTTACAATCTATGTTAGAAGAATGTCCACTACCAAATTATATTATTGAATTGCTATAATTTAGTTTAAATAATATTTTTCTTTTAATAATCAGATTTTTCATCAATTACAGGGCGCAGCTATGGGGCACCTTTTGCCCCTACCTATGCCAATATATTTGTGGCCTTTTTTGAAAAGAGATGTATTTATCAACATGTATTTTATAAGAAGTATGTTGTAAAATATTATATATATATATATATATATATATATATATATATATATATAGACAATCTTATTTTCTTATGCCAAGATGGCATTGAAAAAGTTGAGAGTTTTATTAATGATCTACAGTGTAACAAATTTAATTTGTCTTTTGATGGCTTACAATTTGGACAGACAGTTGATTTTTTAGATGTACATTTGATGGGTACTAACACTGGTTAAATTTTTACTTCAGTGTTTAGAAAATTTCATGATGGGGGGCAATTTCTACATGGCTCTAGCTTTCATCCCAGTCATTTAATTAATTCCCTGCCATATGAGGACTTATTACGTTTATGTAGAATTTGCAATAATACAACTGATTTATTAAAAGCTATTACTTCTACTACACAGATGTTTTTGAACAGGGGGTATTCATTATTCACTATTTTGGATGCTTTAAATAAAATTAGTGAAAATTATCCTTCAAATGCTGAGAAATGTAAAGATAAAAGATGTATGTATTATCAAAAGAATATTCTGTCCCAAAATAAGTTTTATATAGTTATGCTATACAATATTTTGAGTGAACAGATGCAAGAACAAATTAGATACTATTGGAAATTTTTATTGAGGGATGGGAAGCTAAACAAGCTATTGAATGGATGTCTTGTTTTTTCCTATAAGAAAGGTGTTAGTATAGTGGATAAACTTATCAAATCATATTTCATTGCCCCCATAGAATGTTTAGTAAATAACCCATTACTTATTACATTATACCCAGGTATAAGCTATTCCTGCATAGAAGTCTACTGAATCTGGGGGCAGTGTCATAACTAGCCACAACTTTCACTAGTTCAAGGAACTAGAATTTGTCTTTGGCTATAAGGAATAGAAGAATATGTGAGTGTTATGAGAAACCTATAAAAAAATATGGGACCTTGTCAGAAGATTACAGCCAGGGGGACCTGAATGGAATCATAGATTTCCATCTGCCTATCAAAAGTGAGATAGCTGGTCAGAAACATGACTAAGCAACAGATAATTTAAGAAACACTCATAGTTAGCGAGGTAAAATAAAATAATTGTAAAAATGTAATTATTAAATTTTAACATTTTAGTTTTGTATTAAAACTGAAGCAAAATACTTTCAGTGTGTGTTATATCAGTATATATATATATATATATATATATATATATATATATATATATATATATATATATATATATATATATATATGTATACACATGATATGATGATATAATCAATGATCAAATATTAAAGCTCCTCTCTCACCTATAAAAAGTGTTTTTAGTAACATAACGTATAGGGTTAGGGTTAACCCATATGATTATGATGGTCAGGGAGGGTCTAGCACATACACAGTACCTGCTATAATGCAATCTTGCACATTTTAACAACCACAACCTTTTCAGTCACTCCTTTTCCTGCACAGTCTTAAATACCTATACTAGTGAAAAGCTTGAATTTAATAAAATGTGATTCGCAGACTTGTACAGTCACTCATTTCTTATGTCAGTTTTTGTCCCTTATATTAAATGTATGAAAACTACACACACATATATATATATATATATATATATATATATATATATATATATATCAATAAATATGAATATATGGGACTACTTCAAAACATCGAAATCTCACAATATTGAAGACCAAATCGCTGATACAAAAGCATTGAAACCTCATCTCAGCAAGTAACCAACTCATCAAATATATCACCAGAGTAAGTAACCACTCATACCACAAGTAACAAAAATGAAACCGTACCAACTCCAACCCACCCCAGGTGGGAGAGGATACAACCCCTACACACCCCAATGTGAGGGGACTGCACTCCCCTAACTAAATATACCAACTCCAAGATCACACTTCAGTTAGGAAAAAAGCAAATCCACCTTGCTGGCCAACAAGTTAATTACTGTGGGAATGGATTTGAAGATCCGGTCATTCACTGAAGTGAGGTTTCAGTGCTTTCATCTCAACAATTTGGTCATCCATACTGTTGGATTTTGATGTTTTCAGGTTAACCCATATATATGTATACACACACACACACACACACACACATATATATATATATATATATACATAGCTATGTGTGTGTATAGATAGATGGATATGGAACTCCTGAATTTGGTCAGCACAGCAAAATGTCAACAGCTGCTTGACTGACCACAGTTAGTTGACATATGCAGATGGCCAACAGGTAAGCTAGATCAACAATCTCTGGGAGGGGAACTGTTCCCTTTCCCTGGGGATTATGTGATTTCAGAGTTAGTCACTTGGGATATACAATTAGCAGGGGTGCAGTTTGGCTTACTCCCTTTGAAAAAACAATAACATTTTTTTTCATGTGGCAAGGATTTTTCTCGTGCATGCACAGGTGACTGTCGACATTTGCTTTGTCAACCTTTTATGATTAACATTCTTGCCACTGAATTTTGTTGTGTCAAATATATAGACAGACATATAAATAGATACCTTTAATGTGACCTATATCATGTAAAATTCAATTACAAAACAAACAAATCTGTTAGGGGAAAAATATAAAAACTGAAAAAACACATTAAGCTGATTGCATAAGTGTGCACACCATTTAACTTAATACTTTGTTGTAGCACCTTTTGATTTAATTACAGCATTCAATCTTCTTGAGTAGGAGTCTATCAGCATGGCACATCGTGACTTGACAATATTTGTCCATTCTTCCTTGCAAAAGCACTTAAAATCTGTCAGATTGTGAGGGCATCTCTTGTGCTCAGCCCTCTTCAGGTCACCCCTCAGGTTTTCTATTGGATTTAGGTCTGAGCTCTGGCTGCTTTCCAAAACTTTAATTTTCTTCTGGTGAAGCCATTCTTTTGTTGATTTGGTTGTATGCTTGGGGTCATTTTCATGTTGAAAGGTGAAATTCCTCTTAATCTTCAGCTATCTAACAAATGCCTTAAGGTTTTGGGCCAAAAGTGACTGGTATTTGGAACTGTTCATAATTCCTTCCACCTTGACTAAAGCCCCAGTTCCAGCTGAAGAAAAGCAACCCCAAAGCATGATACTGCCACCACCATGCTTCACTGTGAGGATAGTGTTCTTTTGGTGATGTGAAGCATTGTTTTTGAGCCAAACGTACCTTTTGGAATTGTGGCCAAAAAGTTTGACCTTGGTGTCATCAGACCATAATGCATTTTCCCACATGCTTTTGGGAGACTTGTATTATTTTGCAAATTTTAGCTGGGCCTGGATTTTTTTCTGTGAAAGAAAAGGCAACTGTCTTGCAACCCCAACCCATAGGCCAGACATATGTAGAATGTGGGAGATTGTTGTCACATGTAGTACACAACCAATAATTGCCAGAAATTCCTGCAGCTCCTTCAGTGTTGCTGTAGGTCTTTTGGCAGCCTCTCTGACTAGTTTTCATCTTGTCTTTTCATCAATTTTGGAAAGACATCCAGTTCTTTGCAGTGTCACTGTTGTCCCATATTTTCTCTACTTTTGATGACTGTCTTCACTGTGTTCTGTGGTATATCCAATGCTATGTAAACTTTTTGTACCCTTCTCCTGACTGATACCTTTTAACAGTGAGATCCTTTTGATGCTTTGTAAGCTCTCTGTGAATGGTCTATATTAGAAAAACAAAAATCCAAAAACGCAAAACGACCTAAAGGTCAAAACTGCAGGACCTCGGACACACTATTGTGGGGGGGGGGTCTGCACCCCACCCACCCCCGCTAAATATATATATACCAACTCCGAGATCGCACTACAGTGAGTAAAAGGGCAAATATTCCTATCATCACTTTACCGCAATCTCACAAAAAGCAGATCAAGATTTGGCATTTCCGACCTTTAGGTCATTTGCTATTTTGAGCTTTTGGCATTCTAATAGGACTCCCTCTGTGAACCGGCTTTTGCTGTAGCAGGCAACTGAGTAAATGTCAGGAAAATCCTACTAGGACATATTAACTTTTATTTGGAGTTAATAAGAGTCTCTTTAATTGATGGCAGGTGTCCACCCAAGAAGACTGAATGCTGTAATTAAATCAAAAGGTGCTTCAACAAAGTATTAGTTTAAGAGTGTGCACACTTATGCAACAAGCTTATTGTACATTTTTTATTTTTTAGAATTTTCCCCTAACAAATTTGTGAATTGTACAGGTTACAGGTCACATTAAATGTGGGAAAAGTTTTGAAATTATTTATTGTGGTCTCATTTTTTTATATCATGAAAACCTGGCATTTTAACAGGGATGTGTACACTTTTTATATCCACTGTAGATATAAATGTAGATAGATAAAGATATATTGATATAAATACAGAAATCTACACATATACACTCACAGACAACCACATACAGACACACACAGACACACACACAAATATATAAACTGCCCAACATACGGTGCAGCATAAAATTTGGAACATGAGTTGCAAGTTAGAACAATTTTTGCTTTATAATTCAAAATACTTGTAATCAATCCAGGTATTGGCATTTCATGTGTGTTTTGTGAGTTTCATGTGTGGTTCATGTACAGGCACAGTGTTTGAAGTGTGTTTTTGTTATGTATTTAGTACTTTTTTTGTGGTGCACTGCTGTTCATAGGTTCATAGGTAGGTACTAGGCTATTGGCCCTGGGGCCTATACAAGCCCAGCCAAAAAGGTACCCTGGCTTTTGCCACCCAAGAAAATTATTTTCCTCTGCCACTGTCAAACAGAGCCACAGAAGTGATCCCCGGGGTGAATGTCTTATTTCCCATCCAATCATCAAGATTTTTCTTGAAGAGTGCTAATGAGGAGCTTTGTTTGATATAGACAGGTAGTTTATTCCAGAGTATTTGAAGTCTCTGGGACATGAATGTATCCCTCAAGCATGTTCTGTTTATTGTGGTGACAAGGTTTAGGTCCCTAGAGCATGCAGCTCAGAGGGATTGGGATTTCTTTAAGTGGAGCATGCCCAACAGCTCTGGGTTTGACATAGCTTTGTATGTTAGGCAGAGATCACCTCTGAGTAGGCGATATGCGACGGAGTAAAGTTGGAATTTTTTGAGATGGTCTGCATAGGGCATCTGATTTAGGCTGGTAATCCTCTTTTTGAGGTATTTCTGCAGCCTTTCCAGTTGCTGTAGATGTCTTGTGAGGTACATACCAAAAGGGGCATTGTACTCTGTAATGGGTCTAATGAGTGATGAGCAGAGGGGAACAACGACCTCTCTTTTTCTGGATGAGAAACCTTTTTTGATGAGGTGTGCCACATAGAAGGATTTCCTGACTACTGTGGCGATGTGTTTATCAAAGGAGAGACTACTGTCCACCTGTGTCCCAAGGTCTCTTATCACACTTTCGGTGTTAAGTATACTACCGGCTATGTTGTAGTTCATGGGTACAGAGTTTTTGCCAAAGGGGATGACAATGCACTTTTTGGCATTGAGTTTGAGTCCATGGCTTTGACACCAGGCATCTGTCTCAGTGAGGCCCTTTTGTAGGATGTCCACATTGTTAGGAGTTTTGATTATGGCTCCTAGTTTGCAGTCATCTGTGAACTTCATTAGCCAAAGACTTTCTGTGTTAGTTTGTACTTCAGAGAAGTAGATACCAAACAGGAGAGGACCCAGGACTGAACTCTGTGGTACTCCACTTGTCACTGGTCTGAAGTCCAATTTGGAGTCTGCTACTTTCACAGTGTGGGTTCTGTCAATGAGCCAGTTAGCAACCCATCTTGTAACATAGGGATTTATACCTAGTTTAGTGAGTTTATCTATAATTCCAGAGTGAGGGATGGTGTCAAAAGCCTTGGCAAGATCTACATAGGCTGTGTGAACCACCTTACCCTCGTCTACAGCTTTGGTGACTTATTCAAAGAAGTCTGTCAGGTTTAGGAGACATGATCTGCCTTTTACAAACCTGAACTGGGTGGGATCCAGAGTTTGGAGATTATCAATGTCTTTGTTTATAAGTTCCATGATGATGCATTCCATGGCCTTGCAGACCAGGTTTGTCAGGCTAATGGGGCATTAGTTCCTGGGGTCCATGGTGGCTCCCCCCTTGTGGAGTGGGATAACCATTGCTGTGCGCCATTCAGCAGGCACAAAGCCTGAGGTGAGGCTATGATTGAACATAGTACTTAGGTGAGGTGCCAGTTCGTTCTGTAGTTCATGTAGAACACAGCCTGGGATGTTGTCTGGTCCCATGGATGCTGTGTTCTTGGCTTTGGAGAGTGTGGTTTTTACCTGTGCAGCCGTGATTACAGGAACTTTGCATTCTTCCAGTATAGAGATGAGCTCGTTAGGGGGTGAGAGGCGGGTAAAGTTAGCAGTGAACCTATCTGCCACGATGTTGGCAATATCAGTTGGGTCTGTATATTTAGTGCCATTGTGCTGTACCTCAGAGCAGATCTGAGTGCTGCCATTGAGATTCTTGACATAGCTATAGAATGCTTTGTGGTTGTCTTTAGAATCAGCGATGATTTTGTTTTTGTAACTAGCTTTGGAGGATTTTATCAGGGATCGCAACTTCTTACTGAGGCTGACCAGGGAGATCTTCCACTCATGGGATTTTACTCTCTTTTGCAACAGTTTCTTCCTTCTGTTGTACAGTTTGTTTATGGCAGGGGACCTCCAGATTGGATTCCTTTTTTTGGAGGATAGCATCTTGGTTCTGTTTGGGATAGCACGATCCATGCATTCGTGTAAGTGCTTATAAAGTGCAATTCTGTAGGATTCAGTAGTCGTAACTGTATTGTCCATCTGCATGGGTGTCATGAAGTTCACCACTTCTGTCTTAAGAAGCATGAAGTTGGCTTTGGAGAAATTCTTTACCATGGTTTCCTTAATGGGGGTGGGGGAAGGATATGGATATCTAGGGTGATTAGCTTATGGTCGGATCGGACCAATGAGGCATTGACTTCAGGTGTGGCACACCGGTCACTCATGTTGATAATGACTAGATCTAGGATACTGATGCCCCTGGTGGGGGTGTGGATAAGTTGATCCAGGGCATTGGAGTTTATGAATTCCAGAAAGCGTTGAGTGAAGGAGTTGGTACATGAGTAGTTTTCCCAGTTAATGGTGGGGTAGTTGAAATCACCCATTATTTGGGTGTTTGGTTGAACCCTAATATTTTCCAGTACATCAAGAAAAGAGGAGTGAGAATCCTGGGGCATGGTGGGGGATCTGTAGCAAGCTACAATTTAGATTGCAGTTTTACCCAGAGTTAGTTGCACTTGGATAACCTTGGCTGCATTATGCTGAGCAACTAGCCTGGAAGTGTGGATATCCTTAATGAATATGGACGCACCTCCACCTTTGAACGATCCAGGTTACATGGCCGAAAAGTGTGGTAAAAGTTATAGCCTGGTAGTGCAGTGGTGCTCACTGGAGCCTTAAACCAGGTCTCAGTCACTGCAGAGATATCGATGTTCTCCATTTTAAGGAGTGCCTCGAGTGAGTGCATTTTGAGATTTAGACTTCTAGCGTTGCGTAGCATCACCCTCAGTTTTTCCTTACCTGTTCCTGTTACGGTGGTGAATTTGTCATTTGAACCTTGCCTAAAAAAGACATTATAGGGGTGGCAAGAACTTTAGCCAGTATCCAGAATCCCAGGGGTGACAGGTTCAGGCCATCTCTGGTAAAGCATCGTGGTCTGTCGACCATGTCATCCCAGACAGACAGATACTGGATCCCTTTAGAATGACACCAGAAGCTTAGCCAATTGTTGAAGTCAATCATTTTGTCCTTGTACTGTGGCATCATTGTAGGTGATGGCAGAATGCTATTCAGGGCTAGGGTCATACCTGCCTGGGCTACAAGATCGGAGAGCTCTTCCATGTCTCTTTTCATGTAGTCCAGGGAGGTACGTCTCAGGTTGTTCACACCAACATGGACAATGACAGAGTCATATTTGTACTTGCTGTGGAGTGACCTGAGTGCACGGGTTATGTGACGGATCCTGGCGCCTGACAGGCAGCTGACAGTAACCTTCTCCTTGTTTAGCCTGGTGAGTGGGACATCAGTGTGCCTGACTCTAGAGTCACCTATGACTAGTGTGTTGGGTACGTTGTTTTGCCTTATTGGCTGTGGTTGAGTGGCACACTGAGTCTGCGGGCTATGTGTCATTTGGGTTGTGTTGGGGGGTGGAGGTTGCTTGCATTTCTGCTTTGGAGGTCTTTGTTGCTTGAGCAGATTATTATTGAGAGCCTCAACAAATGTTTTTGTGTTTCTATGTGTGGATTTTGGTGGTGGAGATTTAGTGAGACTATGTGATGAGTGATGTGGTGCAAGTGTTTACCTTCTCCTCTTGACTGTCAAGTTCAGTTTTGGTTGGAGAGAGCTTTACCTCCAGTTTACCTAGATAAGTGCATCTCTCACAGGTGGTAGTGTTGGGTGGTAGGAGGAGAGGGTTGTCTGTGTACATGAGGCAATTTCAACATTGCCCCAAGATGCCCAGATTCATCAGATAGACAGGAGAGAACAATGGGAGCTGACCCTTGGACATGTCTGAGTAAAAAACTATTTTCCTCTAGATAAGTCAGGAAAGTAAGTACAAGAGCTGTTTTTTCTCTAAGCAAGTGAGGAAAGTAAGTACCAAAACTATTTTCCTCTAGGTAATGAGGAAGGTTGAATGCTGTAGTAATTAGTAGCTTATTTAGTGCTTATAAGAAGCTCTGAACAAGTGCTGATCACGAATAAGCAAATTCAAATGCTAAAACTAAGAATCCGTATCTGGACTAAACTAGTTACAGGAAAGGGGGGAAAACAAGTGCAAATGTGGGCTTTTAAATCAGAAAGTTGAGAGAGATGGAAAAACTGCCCAAATGACCAATAACTACAATTTCTGGGCCAGAACCACTCCTTATGTGGTAGATAGATTACCTAGTGCTTACCACTCACACTGATAAGATAGAAGGCTTCTCTCCAACACAGAAGGCTTGGGGGGGCTCAGAAGCTTACATACAATCCTGGATACAGCAAATCTGAATCTGGACTACACTAGTTACAGGAAAGGTAGGAAACAGGCTTAGATTTTTTTTTTTTGGGATAAGTATAGGAATCAGTAAAATGATTGTGCTGTTTAAAAGGTTTGTATTGTCTGTATGCGCATTACAGCTGTGGATTTTAAAGTGCATATTTTCACCCTCATTGTTGATATCCATAGAGTTAACATATATAATGAAATTCAGAAGGGTAGGAAAAGGGGCTCCCCTCTTGCAAAAATAAATAAATAAATAAAATGTATTTAGATATTGCAACTGATATTTATTGAAACCATCCCTGAAACACAGCTCAAACCCAACATGAAGGACATGTAACTTTTACGACTAGCCTATAATATTATCAAGACAGATGAAAAACATAAAAAATCAGGAGGTGTAGTCATTTTGTACTCTAATTCAAATAAATTGTCCCCTTACACACACGCTATACTAAAATTTTTAAATGCTAGTACCATCCTTTAAATGAAAAACAAAAAAAGCTTTTGCATAATAGTTTGATACATCTGTCCATAAAACAATTTAACATTACCAGAAGATATCCTCTAATACTATCTCAAATGAGAAAATAATACCAGGAGACATCAATATTAATTGGCAAATTTTTAGCTCAGACAGTCCTTCCAGAAGCTTGAATCTTTGTGGTTTCACATAACTCATAACTACTACCATAACTAGTAATAATAGCTCAATACTAGGTTGGATAATGGTATCTTACCCCATCAAATCTATTGCCTGCTATTCTTCTAGATACTATCAGTGACCACTTACCACCATATACTAATACATTTATTACCCACTAGCCTAAGCAACATTATTATACAGTAATTCATAACTTACCAAAATTTAACACTGACACATTTACATCCACCCTAAAATCCTATAACTGATCCATCCTTAAAGGCCTACCTTTGTATGAGGTTGTTCAGGGAATTTAATACAATATTACTAAATATTTTCAACTCCATGCATCATTAAGAAGGAAAATAATAAAATAATCTTGCAAATGGATATATTGTAAACAGGAGTGTTTATTTTGATTTATATTTTATTTTTTTACCTCTTACTTTCACTGTTTGTTGGAAGAAAGTGATAGACTGGAAATAGGCAAACTAACCACCCTATGGAATCTTGTCATCCATAAATTCACACAGACTGTAGACAAGACACTACAGACCTTATCTGAAACCATTCACTGGTTTGTGATTTATTGTACAACTTCTTCATAGCAAAATATTTATTTTGATTTATATTTTCTTTTTTACTTAAAAATGTCACTGTCAGAAGAAAGAGATAGGTGGTAGACAAGAAGATTTACTTTGATGAGTATTTTAATTTTTTTACTTACAATGCTCATAGTTTATTGAAAGAAAGGGATAGGTTGTAGACAAGCAAATGTTAAGTCATATCAATGGGCTAGTCAGTTAATAAATTCATGCAGACCCAATCTGAATCCATCCAGTGTTGGTTTGTGATATGGTGTGCAAATGCTTGGTAAGATAAAACTTACTTTGACTTCTGTTTTATTTTTCACCTCTGATTTTCACTTTTTTTTGGAAGAAAGGGATGGATTGATTGTACTCAGGCAAACTCTAGACAATCCAATGAGACAGCTATAAATACACCCAGACAGTAGACAGGATACTTCAGACCTTATCTAAAACCAAACCGTGTTGGTTTATGATTTATTATATAACTGCCTGGACAGAGAGGATTTATTTTGATTTATATTTTATTTTAGGTATGATTTTACTGTTATACTAAGATGGGACTTTGAACAAAACTGAGCAGAAGTTACTACGTGACTTAAAGGACATCCAGTATTTTAGTGTGACTAGTAGAACTTGTGCAGTACGTCAGTTCCAACTTCATGGATTAATTCCTCTGTGTACATAACTTAGAATTTAGTTGCATATTGTTTGTGCATTTTCCTCATACAATTTGACTTAAAATACTAATTGTTTTAATTTATTTGAGTTCTGTGATTACCGATTATGATTATTCTTTTCTTTTAAAATTCTTTACTTGTTTGTAGCTGAGAATGCATTTCTTAATTAAGTATGCCATTAATGATTTTCTAAAGCACAAGTATCTTGCCCAGTGTATTAAATGATACGTATATATAAAGGTAGCAGCTGATAACACTCAAGACTTGTGTTCCTCGTGTCAAGAGGAAGATGATTGCTTGTTAATTGTAAATCTTGACTAAATAATGATATTGCATTTGTGTAATTGGCACTGTTTGGAAAACTGCTATTACATACAGTATATTAATGGCTGGGCTGATGAGATAAATAATAATAGACAAAGTGCAACAAAAACACATTTAGGAAATACATGTCCACTGTCTCTAAAGATTATTCAGCCTCTAGTAAACATGTTATAACTGATAACTATGAAAATCAGGGTACAAGTATTCAGCAATCTGATGTGTCAGACCATGTAAAAGAAAATATGAAAAGAAAGTTAATTACCAATAATTAAGAAGATAAAGACATTGACGTATGTCTATAATGCAAAGAAAATGTATACTAAAAAAAGGCACTGCTTTGTTATGCAACACACAAAGTACAGGGAATGATAACATTGTTCAGTCACAATGCATTAAATCTATAGAAGATGGCATAATTTTTCTAACAGAGAAAGTAGAAAAAAGAGACAAGAGACAGACTAAATGGAATAAATCAAAATTGAACTTTGAAGTATTAAAGGACATTACAGCATGAAAAAAAAGAAGGAAGATGACAGTTGAAAATATGGCTCAAGCAATGGAATTAGAAAGTAAGCTGTATGAGAACTGCATGCAACAAAAATTTAAAAAAAGCAGTGAAAACAGTGAGATTAAGAAAATTAATGGTGATGTAGGTCATCTCTTTAAAGCAATTGGTGAAGCAAATGTTTTTGAGTTAGAAGTAGATAATTCTTCATATCTATTCATAAATGACATATTAATAATTGGAGATTCATTTATTAGATGAACTGATATTACTTGTGGACAGGGTAATGAAAATCAAATAATGTTATGCTTGACATTAGCAAAAATACAGGATGTGAGCAGGGCCATGACAAGACCCACACTGTAAAAGTAACCAACTCCAAATCCAGCTCCAGACAAGTGGAGTACCTCAGGGTTCAGTCCTGGGACTGCTCTTGTTTGGCATCTACTTCTCTGCAGGCCAGCACTAAGGGACACTGGCTAACAAAGTTCACAGATGACTGCAAACTGGGAGCCATTATTGAATCCCCAAATGATGTGGATACTCTAGAAAAGTGCCTTACAGAAACAGATGCTTGGTGCCAGAGCCATGGGCTCAAGCTCAATGCCAAGAAATGTATAGTTATCCCCTTTGGGGAAAAACATGTACCCATGAATTACCACATAGGTGGCAGTACACTAAATTCTGAAAGTGTGATAAGGGACTTAGGGACACAGGTTGACAGTGGTCTCACCTTCGATAACCACATCACCACAACAGTCAGGAAATCCTTCTATGTGGCACACCTCATCACTAAGGACTTTTCATCCAGAAAAAAGGAGGTCATTGTCCCACTGTACTCATCCTTCATTAGACCCATTATAGAATACAATGCCCCGTTTGGTATGTACCTCTCAAGACATCTGCAACAATTGGAAAGGCTGCAGAAATACCTCACTAAAAGAATCACAGGCCTAAAGCAGATGCCCTATGCTGACCGCCTTAAAAAACTCCAGCTATACTCTGTCGCATATCGTCGACTCAGAGGCGATCTCTGCTTAACATACAAGGCCATGTCAAACCCAGAGCTGTTGGACATGCTACACTCAAAGAAACCCCAATCTGTCAGAGCCACATGATCCAGGAATCTAAACCTTGTCATCACAATAAACAAAACATACTGGAGGGATAGGTTCCTGACCCAGAGACTCCCTAGGCTCTGGAATAGACTGCCCATACATGTCAAGCAGAGTGCCTCTTTGGCCCTCTTCAAAAGGAACCTTGATGATTGGATGGGAGAAAGAAAATTCACCCCTGGGATCACGTCATTCACCCTGCTAGACAGTGGTCCAGGGAAGTAAATATTGTGGGAAGAAATAGCCAGGGAATTGTTATGGCTAGGCTTGTATAGGCCCTAGGGCCAATAGCTTAGTACCAACCTATGAAAAAATATATCTTGTTAAAAGGTAGGAATGATGAAAACATTCAAGCCTAATTTTAGATACACAAGTATTTAGACAGGATGGAGTCTATTTGTCAAGACATGGGAAGAGAATTTTTACAGAAGATATATTGCAATATTTGACTAGTACAATAGAGGGTTTTTGCCAGGTGTAAAATTTAGCAGTTCACAGATAACATTTGGTGTATCTGTGCTGTTTGTGAATACTAAGAGTATTAGTAGTTCTTATTGGAAATTTGCCACATTCTCACAAGATTGATAATGTTATTGTTTATGAAACATAGTTAAAGAACAATTACTGACATGCCAAAAGTTGTAAAACTTCAAAGAGCTGTCTAATCATACCTAACATGTTAATGCCTTTAAAAATGCAATAGTCATTTCAAAAGAAAAAAAGAAAGAAAAAACAGGAACATCCTCAAAAAATTCTGTTTTTCTGTCCAAGAAATATTACTCAGCCAAACCCTACCCCCAACTACTCTGCAATAGAAATAACATCCCAACTCATCTTGTATTTCATTGACAGCATAACAAACCTAAGAAGGTTAGTCCATCTATAACCACCTTACTCCTACATCTAATTTCACCTTACAGGCTATCTTAACATCCTCTAAAATGAAATAAATGCATAAATATGTTAAAACCTATCACACCTTCAGCTGAGAATCACCCAGTAGAATACCACAAAACTGCAACTTATACTATTATTTACTCTATCTCTATTCTTATAAGCAGGTCAATAGAACACTCCTAGCTTACATACCTTTGGAAAATGTCATACATTATTCCATTCCACAAAGGAGCTAACTTAACTGATATTCTCTGATAACTGATGATTGTTTGGCATTTGGTTTAGAGGTTAACATTGCAAGCTGTATTTCCTGTAGTACAAGATTTGATTGTCTCAGCCCTCCTTTACTTACTGTGTGAGCTTCAGCAAGTCACTTAAGTAGGCATCACTTATATATCATCCGTGAAAAGGGACTGTGTGTCCAGTGGGTGTACTTTATTAATAAATAGGGTTATCATTATGAACTCAGTCTTTAGATCTGTTGCATTCATTGCCCCTGCTGTCCAAAATTTTGGAAAATGTATGCACCAGCAACTACTCCTGTACTTCCTCCTGAAAAATCCCTCAATCTCAGATAACATAGCTTTCACCATTGCCACAGCATAACCTCTACCCAACTAACTTTATCAACCACAACCCGTCAAGCCACTGATATGTATAGACATGTTTCACCTTTATTCCTTGACTTGTCAAAAGCTGTTTGCACTGTCTCACATTCAACCTCTTACAACAAAAGTCTCCTCTAGCAGTGGTTTAATAGCTACTTATTCAATTATATCTTCTTCTTCTTTCGGCTTTTCCTGGTTAGGGGTCGCCACAGTGGATAACCTATATGCTCATGATTGGCAGTGGAGTTTTATGGTGTCGAGTTGCCAGCCCAGCGCCCAACCTTCCACAGAAGGCACACATACATGCATGCATTCACATCTAGGGTTAATAAAGCTGTTTAAAAAACGTTAGCGATCAGTAGATGCAGGAATAAGATGGTTAACATAATTTAAAACTAGATTTATGCAAGGAAGAATAAGGGTTAACAGATTGTGAAGGGATAGTACTTTGAACTTTGGGACTTTCACAAACTGATTGAGAAACAAAATATATAGGGCTAGATCTACCTCTAGGACTGGTTATCCACAGATTAAGTGTAGACAAGATAGGAGAATAAGTTTTAATATAACAGTGGATTAATTACTGAAGTTGCTTAACAGTGAAATAGAGGATTCTGTTATAGTCAGGGATCGTAAGCAGTTTGCCATGTTTCAGAAATGGATTCCTACAAATTTCACAAAATTTCATTTATGACTTACCCATGGGGTTAGGAATACATTACTAAGTGCTGCTGCTTCACTGAATGTGCACTGCAAATCATTTTTTACTTTCTCCTGTGTGTCATCTGGA
>NC_056735.1:1289544927-1289574927 GCF_019279795.1 Protopterus annectens
AGAATAAACACAGTTACACAACACGGGTGCCCATTTAGACTTGCCTATTTCTCCTTTCTTTGGAGCCTCTCTTTTATACAATGGTGTTTTATTTAAAAAAAAATCAATAAACTATATTTATACAAAAAAAAAAAAAGAAAAGAATTGCCCTGTGCTTCTTACTTTAGTCCAGCTGCCACTTGAGCCTGCTCTGAAACATTGGAAGCTGATGTCACAAGAAAAAATTCAATTTCTTTAGCAGTGGGCTAACACAGTAAGGGCTGATTTTAAGAAAGTATGTGATAAGATCATATGAATCAAAATATATGAAATAGGTGATATGGATCAGGTAGGATATGTAGCTTCTACTCCAGAGGAAACATGTAGAAAGATGGAACTTTTGTTTCTCGTGTTGTTTAGATTGAATCAAGGCTCAGAACTATGTGGTGAGCTACAAATACTGAGGGGTTATCTGAGCTAATACAAATGCTGCCATAAGTGTTTTTCAATAAAAAAAATGAAGGCAACCAGCTTTTTTACATTTTATTGCATTTTCTATCAGCACCTGCTGTTTGCACATTTATACAGGTTTTATTCATTTTTGCCTATATTTATGAAAAAAATATTTGTTCTGCTCTTTAACTTAACTGGTGCTACAGTCAGCTTTAGATTCTGTTACAAGCCTCTCAGGATTTTTAAATTATACTGTCCCCTAATTTGAAGACCTGTCTTTTCTGATTGGTAACCTTATTGGACTCCTTAGTGATACTTGTGTTGAGCTGCTGTTGTTCAAGGTCTTTGAATCAAGACTCAGAACTGTGTGGTGACCTCCAAACAGTGAGAGATAACCTGAGAAGATATATACACTGCAATAACTATTTTGATAAAAAATGGAAGGAAACAAGTTGAGCTGAGCTGTGCATAGCACCTTTGGATTCACTTTATACTGGCTTATCTGTACAAGAGCTTTTTTTCAAAAAAAGACACTGTCCCAAAATCACAGTGACCCATATAACTGTTTGTATGTTTCCCTCAAATATATGGCATCCTAAGTATTTTACTTTAGGTACCAGTCCCTCACAGCTCCAGTCCAGATCTCTAGTTCAAAATCCACTGCTCCTGCCATCTGCAGTCACTGCTCTGCCCAATTCCCTAGCCTTACTAGTCTAAACTCCATTGGTCATACTATCCTTATTAAGTGATAGATCAACACTTCCCTACAATTCCTGTAGCCAATTTGATTGAGATGGGTATATTGAAGCAGTGTAAGAATTGCCTCATGCTGACTGACAGCCACCTGCTGCTAAAACAACATTACTCAATACTTGAGAGGTGTCTGTACCTATTATTGCTGGAGGGAAATACCTCTCACACCAACAATACTAGAAATAAGATTGTCAGCAGTAAGCTACTTCATACATCACTCCTAAATATATGCAATGCTCACACTAAATCTTATGCTGAGGTATTAAGTTCAAACCCCAAAATCACAAAGACTAAGGCCTCCTAAATACCACATGCACAATATGCCCCCTTAGCACAATCTTACAACACATATAAATAACATCAATACAAAATGATCCAAAACACACATAAGAACAGAAGTCGCCAAATTGCAGGAACAAAGCCCGCTGGACTGGTAACTCCTATATCAAATATGCCCACTGGACTGGTAACTCCTACATCAAACATACTAGTCATGAGTGACTCCATAGTAGACACACAGATGTACCCCTCACCAGGTTGTGCCATGAGAGAATGACAGTTAGCTGCTTGTCTGGTGCCAGGGTTTGCCAGGTCACCCAGGTCACCCACGCACTCAGGTCATTACATGACAGGTATCAGTATGTCTTGGCCATGTTGACGTAAATGATCTGAGATGTATCTTCCTGGACTACATGAAGAGAGACAAGATAAACCTCTTAGATTATGTGTTTCATGCAGGTATGAGTCTAGCACTAAGCAGTATTTTAACCCTCACCAAGGATGAAGCTACAGTACCAGCAGAAAATGATTAACTTTAACAACTGGCTAAATCACTGGTGTCATTCTAGGGGGTGCAATATCTATCAGTTTGGGATGACATGGTAAACAGGCAGTGCTGCCTTGCCAGGGATGGCTTTTACTGCTCCCCCCAGGCTTTTGATTATTGACAGAAACCTTATATACCCAGAGCTTATCTGAAACAATCCTGTGTTGGTTTGTGACTGACTGTGCAACTGCTTGGTAAGAGAGTTATTTTGATTTATAATTTACTTTTTACCTCTGTTTTTCACTATTTGTAGGAAGAAAGGGATAGTTTGTAGACAGGAAGATTTAATTTGATATATGAATATATGCATATTTTTTCAGTTTTACCTGTAATTTTTTAGAAAGTGATAGATTTAAAGCAAATCCAGCACAAGCGGTACAGTAGGTCAGAGTAATGATTTTATTGTACTTAATTGATATTTAGTTGTGTGATTTTTCTTATAGAAGTTGACTAAAAATTTCTTTGAACTTTTTGGTAAATGATTTTGATTATTTTTTTTCTTTTAGAATTCTTAATTCATTTGTAGCTGAAAATTGATTCCTTAAGTGAGTATGCCATTAATGATTTGCTAAAACATAAGTATCTTGTACAGTGAATTAAATATTATGAATATTTAAAGGTAACACCAGATAACACTGGTGACCAGTGTTCCTCATGTCAAAAGTTGGATGATTTGCTAACCATTATTAATAGTAAATCTAGACTCACTGATGATTGCTTTTGTGCAACTGGCACAGCTTGGAAAACCATTGTTACATACGTGAGTGACTGCGCTGATGAGATAAATGCTATTAGGCAAAGTGCAAATAGAACACATTTAGGAAGTGTCTACTTTCAGTAAAGATCACTCATCCCCCTATTAACCATGATACTATCAATGACAACTTTAGAATTCAGGATACAAGGATTCAGGAATCTGAGGATTCAGACCATGTAGAAGAAAATAGAAAGAAGGGAATATGTTTATAGCAAAATAACAAGGGAAAAAATAAACTGATTAATGTCTAATAATGCAGAGAATATATACTAAAAAGGACATTGCTTTGTTAGGTAACACACAAATTATAGGGAATGATAACATTCTTCAGTCAGAAAACATCCAGTCTGCTGAAAAGCATCTCTTTTCCAAAAGAGAAGGTAGAAAAAAAGAAAAGAGCAGATGAAAAAGAAGAAATCAAACACTGAACGTGGAAAGATTAAAGAACATTACTTGAGCCTTCCAACAGAACAAGGTGTTTTAGGATTACCTGATTTGAAGGGGTATTTCAGAGATAGAGCTACACAGTTAAGGCTCCTATACATAGCACAAGTAGAAAACTGTGGGTACCTGTTATTTAATCCATTATCTTAAATGTCGAATACTGGAAGTTTGAATGGGGAAGTTCGAAAAATAGAAATGTCGAAGCCGTGGAAATTCAAATTCTTTCCCAGGGAAAGAATTTGATTGGCTGTTTCCGCAACTTTGACATTTTCTTTAATGTGGTGCAAAAGTTATGGATCAGGTTAAGGTAAGTGTGTGAGTGTGACGGACGTTGGGGTTAGGATGCGGATAAGGTAAGTGTGCGAAAGTGATGGACTTTAGGGTTAGGGCGCAGGTAAGGTAAGTGTGTGATAGTAACGGACTTTAGGGTTAGGGTGTGGGTAAGGTAAATATGCGATAGTGACAGACTTTAGGGTTAGGGCGCGAGTAAGGTAAGTGTGCGATAGTGACGGACTTTAGGGTTAGGGTGCGAGTAAGGTAAGTGTGCGATAGTGACGGACCTTAGGGTTAGGGCTTGGGTTAAGGTTAATGCATAGATAGTTGTGTATGTAAGGTGCAGTTTAGGTTTATTAGGTTTTTGGTGTGCCTGTGTTGTGTGTGTGTTTTTCGGAACAGCAAATTTTTTCCCTGGGAAAAAATTCGCTGTTTTAAGGTTTCGATGTTGTCCTATTTCAAACTTCCAAGTTCGAACATATGGTGTTCGAAATTTTGGAAGTTCGATTATATGACGTAGACCTGAAAATTGTAATTCAAAGTGGAAAGGGGCAGTGATGAAAGAGGGGAAGCTCAAGAAATAAGGAATTTTAGATGCAAATCCTTAAGGAGAATAACAATAACCATACAGAATATTATATTCAGAAGTAGCAGAAAGTATTTTAATAACTAAGCCAACATGGGAATGGGGAAAGGAGATTCTGCAGATAGGGATGACTGCAATTGGGGGTACAGAGAATAGGCTAAAATGTGTTGGAATTTACTGGAGAAAACCGGTAAAAGAACCAAGGTACTGGGAGAAATACAGATTGCCTTCCCTATCAAGGATCGATATTAGAGTACAGGCAAAGGGAAAGGAATAAGTGAAAGGTCAGCACTGGTAGAGTTTTAGTAGAATCTAGAATAAAAAAAAAGGGGATAATTAGTAGTGCATACAAAATATTCCATGACAATGATAGGATTCAATCAGAGAATGTAAGAAAGGGATTGGGAAGAGAGAATGGATAAGCAATTCACAAAGAAACAATGGAAGGATATATGTTTTTATTCTTCTTTCGGCTTTTCCTGGTTAGGGGTCACCACAGCGGGACTCCGGTCCGCTAATTATTGGCAGTAGATTTTTTTTTTACGGGTGCCGAGGTGCCAGCTCGACACCCAACCTTCAATGAAGGCATGCCTATTCTACGCATGTCTTTTGAACACTACTCAACAGCGGGGAGGACATGCAGACTCCACACAGAAGGCGCTCCATCCGAGAATTGAACGGGAGAACCTCTTGTTGTGAGGCAACAATGCTACCGCTGTGGCTCCCAAATGTGCAACAAAGTTTAGAATACTTAGGATCTTTGGAAGTGTTTGCACAGGTACTGTTATACCCCAAGCAGACTCCAAAGAATTTTTCAAGTAGATTGCAAATGTTGGAGGTGTCATAGGGATGAAAGCGATAAATGGGAATATATTTTTGGGAGTGTAATGAGATGGCAGACTTTAAAAATTCCCTTCAGACTACAATGTCAGAAATACTGGATGAGCAAATTGCTATAACTAAGCAAATTATTTTGTTTTTGAGCTGTGATACAGAATAAGAATTTCTTAGACATAGTTAAGGCTTGCTGAGTTTAATTCTGATGGCTGCCAAAAAAGCAATTACTATAAAATGGATATCAAAGTCTAATCTAAACCAACCATACTAGAAGTAGTGAATATAGTAACAGAGGTAAAAGAACTGGAAGTGTGATTTTTAGAAAATGTTAGGAGGAAATTGTAGAGAAAAAATGGGAATTGTGGTAACAATACGTACAGAATGATATTTTGGTGGAGGGATGAGGTTTAAGGGAAGGCAGGAATTGAATGAGCCATGTAATGTTTGACAATGATGGTATAGAATATTATATGTGATGAATAATGTTTGCAACTGAAAAATGGCAATGTGGTTTGTTTTCATTTATATAAATACATGATTGCATATGCCATGAGTGATAATTCAATAAAGATGTTTCTTGTTTAAAAAAAGAAAGACTGAAGATGACAACATGGCTCAAGCTGTGGAAGAACAAAGACAGCTGGATGAGAACTGTATGCTTGCACATGTAATAAGCAATAAAAACAATGGGGTTAATAACACTAATGGTGATCAAGATCATTCCATTGTAACAACTGATAGAGCAGATATCATTGAATTATAAGATGGAGAGTCTTCATGTCTGGTCAGAAATTATATACTTGTATCAGGAGATTCACTTACTAGAGGAGATGATACTTACATTTTCAGTATAGACAATGAACATTACATAGTGTTATGCTTTCCGGGGTAAAATTCAGGATATGAGAAAGGCCTTAGAATGCCTGGAGCAAAAATACAGGATGTGAGAAAGGGCGTAGCATGCCTTAATGTAAGGAAAGATTGAGCTGTGTTTATTCATGTTAATACAAATTATCTCATCTGCAAGAACTCTCTGACTGTTAGTAGGGAACTTACAGCTCTCTTAGATAACATAGTTTGTACAGGTTTAAGGCCTCTTTTTCACAAATCGCATATAGAAAGGAGAGTTAGGTCAGTGTGAACTTAGATTTTTGGGTGAATACCTACATGAAAAATGTCCCTTTAAAAAATGGAAATGAGTTGAGCATCTAAGCCAAATTGTGAGTACACATGTTTAGACAGGATGCTGAGCACTTGTCAAGACAAGGGAAGAGATTTTTTGCAGCAGATATATTGCAATATTTGTCTAATACAAGAAAGGATTTTTGGCAGGTCAGAAATTTAACAGTTCACAGATAGCAACATTTGATGCATCTCTTATAGTTATTAATGCCAAGAGCATTAGTAATAAAAATGTTTTAATGGAATATTTGCTACAGTTGATGTTATTGTTTGTGAAACATTGTTACAAAACAATGACTGGTAACCAGTTATATCAGGGTATAAATGTTTTTTTTACTGTAACAGGCATTTTAACAAAAAGTCAGTTAGAAGTGTTATAAGGATTAAAGGTTATTAGTAGACCTATGATTATTATATGTTCAATGATAACATCAATACTTGCATAACTGTGACAATAAAGACAACCCTGGAACATATAGCAATTGCTGGAATGTATAGACCACCAAAGTCAAGCGAGAATGAACTAGAGGAATTCATGTACTTCTTGGATGAAACACAGGAGAGATAATAACAGTGGCTGGGACTTAAATTTACCAGAAACAGACTGGAACTATATTGAGTCAACAACATTTGAATGGAAATTATTTACAAAATATGCTTCAAATTGTTAAAAAGCCTACCAGGAACAGAACATACAAGATATTGCTTGTGTTTCTAAGGAAATTACTTTTATTTTATGTCAAGTTTTAACACCACTGATGTGCAGTGATCATGAGGTTATAAAGTTAAACTGCTGCTAGATAATTCTGCTCAACTGAATTCTAAATTAATGCACAGAAGATTAATAACAGACAATACAGAAGTAAAACAGCCACTGTGTAAAACTAACTAATGTATTCAGTGGAAACCCTGTAGAAGGAATGTGGCAGACTTTGAAAGATAAATTGTCTGAATGCAAAAATCAAACAAAATATTTAACATCAGGCTCTAGGCACACAAGGTTAGGAAGATATCGTTCCATAAGAGCAAGATACTTAAAGAAGGTGAGAGAAAAAATGGAAAAGAGGTGAAACTATAACTTGAAAACTAGCTGAGATACACAAGATGGACAGACAAATTAAGCATAGTGTGAGACAAGATCAAGATAAATTTGAAGAAAATTCATATAACGATATTGAGCATAACAGGAAACTATTTTATAGATATATAAGATGTGGTAGGAGTAAAGACTTACAAACTGATAAACTGTGTGTAGATTCTAAAACTTATTCTCAAACACAACAGATTATAGATATATTTACAAAATCTTAATCAATGCAGTTTGGCTCCTCAAAGGTGGTGATAATGTATACTAGTAACTTCCAAGTAACTTCAGATACTGAAATTAAATTAGATTATATTGAAAAATACCTATCCAAACTGTACCCAAACAAAGCATGAAAAACAAAATTAGCAATAATGACCTGAGAACAATTTGGTATGAACTTCTAGTATCATTATGTCTATGTTCAGTAGGTCATTTAAGTACAGGGAGATTCCTCAAGATTGGAAACATGCACTTGTTAAACATATCTGTAGGGGAAAGGGGCAAACCCAGAGTCATACTGTTAAACATATTTCTAACGGAAAGGAGAACAGGGCAAACCCAGAGTCATACAGACCCATAGCTTAAGATTGAAGACATGCACCGGTTAAACATACCTTTGAGCGAAAGGGGAACAGAGCAAACCCAGATCATACAGACCTATATGTTTACTTTCATGTTAATTTTGAATAAATTATCATCAGAATTGGAAAGGATGGGACTTGGAACCATATACCATCATGCATATGTTGAAGATAGATGTATAACCACCTGTACAGAGCATGTTATTGTATAACAATATAAAGACAGCTATAAATTAAAAAAAATGTGCTGTGATATAATTTATGTAGACTTAACTTCAGCATTTGAAAGGGTCATCCATAAAACACTGATCAATAAATTAGATCAACTAGGTACCAATGTAATTTTGATAAGTTGCATAGCTGCATGAACATGGCGAGTAACATAGAGCAACTGGACTGGTGAAATAGTGATCTCAGTATACAAAGGGATAATGCCCCTATATTCTCCTTTAAACCAGAAATGTAAAGACTATTTAAACAGAGAAACAGAGTACTGTACTTTGACAAAAAAAAACAGTAATTCAGTAGTTACACACTAAGCACCAATGTGTATCATCAGAATCCACAAAAAATGCAAATTTTAGTCCCATGTGTATAAAACAATGTAAAGTAGCCTTATGCAAGGGATTAATTTTCTTGTCAGAATACAAAATATTACCAAAATCACAATTTAAACAAAAATTGCTTAAATATCTTCAAATTACTTCATTTACCTCCTTATACAAATATATGAAGAAAAACTGTGAAAACAGCACATTTTCCTGCCAAAAGATTCAAAATAATGTTTTAAATCAATGGAAGTAGCAGCCCCAATTTACACATGATTATGGCAGCACGAGACAATGCGGAACTTGACAAAAATGGCCCAAGTACAGAAAGTCTGTCAGGCATCCATGCAACACCATAAAACACTTAGAAATGGTTATACACCCTTGAAACTAGTATTCAGCTTACTACACACAGAATAATCATTCACTGTTAACAGGAAATCAAGTACTACAAAGATGCACTTTTTAAAATTCTCTTAAAGAGACACACACATCAAAATTGTATTACAAGCATTAATAGAAATGACACAGGGAGGAATAAAATAACCCAAAGGATTTTTTATCTGAGCTCCAGGAATCAGATTTGTCCAAGAAAGATAGTCTTCTCAGAGATTCTTCTCTTCCAGTGGCACAAGAAAAAAACTGAGGGCTGCTGTCTGTGGCTGTGAAGGACTATCTCTTTCACACACACACACAGACATTCAGAGGGAGGAGTCTGAGACTCAGAGAGACTGCCAGAGACAGGGTAGCAGGGCACTACTATGGCATTACTACTGAGTGTGTAGTAGGGCATTACTATGGCAGTGCTACCCACATACCAATAAGGCAGTGTGTTTCCTGAACATATGGGTGCCTACTGTTTCTATTTCAAAAAATCTTAAAATGCTGGTATGTCTGTGAATTATGGAGAAAGGCTATTATTACTGTGTCTGTTCCAAAGGGAGGAGATGCTAATTCCCTGGACAACTATAGACCCATTAGCTTTGCCTGCATTTTGGATAAGTGTTTTGTAAAAGTAGTCATAGAATTGCTAGGTCACTAAGTAACCATGTGCAAAGACATTTCTCAACACAGCTTTATAGGAAATAGGTCATGTCTCACAAACATATTGAATTTCTGCCAATATGTTTGGGAAGTTAAAGATCAGGGCTCGGCAGTGGATATAATTTGCCTTGATTTGGAAAAGGCATTTGATGATATCCCTCATGGTGGAATTATGAGCTTTTTGTCCAAATGCAATGTGAATGGATTTCTAGGGAGTTAGCTAGCTAACTGACTTCAGAACAGGAGTAGCAAAATTAGAATATGCAATATTTATTATGATGAATAAAAATGCTGGCAGGCAGAGTTTCACAGGCACAAATCACTCAGGTGATGATAAACCAAATGTGTATTTAATGATAAAAATCCACAAGAAAAACAAATAAAATGTGAGTGCTTTCGTTAAGCAAGTGTTAACTTCATCAGACACCATTAAAATGTAACACAACCATTCATATACATATAAACAACACTCTGATTGGGTAAGCAAATAGAGGCAGCTAGCTAAGCAACACTGAGATAGAACATTAACCCCTTGACGACTGTGTTACAGTTGAAACTGTTACAACTTAAATACAACTAAAACTTGTAATTAAAAGGTAAATTATTAGTCTCATACTTGTGTCATGAATGGTTATAAATAGAATAAAACTAAAGCCAAAGTCATTTTTAAAAATCTCATGTTAAATATTCACATAATGCTAAAATGTTTCCCAAAGCAAAATACATACAAAAGTGCTTGTGCTTAACAAAATGTTTTAAGATATTTTGTTCCTTTCTAGGGCTTTTAATTTCGACATTTAATGTAGACATCAGTGACAAAAAGCCTTGGAGACTTCAGTTAGAGTTAGAGTTAGAGGAGTTAAGGTGGCAAATCTTACTACAGGTGGAATCAGTGTGGTTCTGTGTCCTGCCTCAGCACCTGGCCCTCTATTCCCACAGTAAGACATTCTACAATTTTTTGTACACAGTCAGGTTACTTCAGGCATATAACACCACAACGACTTAGTGACATGAAAATTGCTCACTAATTGGCTGTATAATTAGCATATCTGTAAATTACTTTAGTAGACTACAGTTACAAATGGCATACTAGAGTAAATCAGCATAATGCCAAGGGGATACCATCAGACAATGAGCAGTATTATGGTATTTTAAAAAGAGATGACGGTTGTCCTAGACAGTGTGCACTTCATGAGTAAATGAAGGGGAATCATAGACATAATCATTACTACATAAATGTTAAAAGAGAAGGAAGAGGAACTCTTGATAATGTGTTTATTACATTACGCTATGCTAGGGAGGCAAAGGTAGAAGCTAAATGCAAGCACTGTTGTATATTATATTGGGGGAATGTAATTCATATATAGAGGTACTCTGGGATAGACCGGAGTTCCGCTGTGGCGACCCCTAACCGGGGAAAGCCAAAAGACACAACAAGGTATTCTAGTATAGCCTCACTCCATTTCATTTGTCACAGTTAACTGAAACGACAAGCAGAGGTTGCTGCTATGCTACTAAGGTGATTGTTAATTTATTCATGACATATAAAGTCAGCGCAATGCACTAAGGTCCATAGATGATGGTGTACGCATAGAACAGGATGCAATATGTTGACTTAATTGGCATGAATTAGTCTTAAATAATTTATTTTGACTGAGATTTCAATACAAATCATAAATATGCTATCTGAACATACCCGATACAAGCATATACAAGAAAATAAAAAAAACTGTGGAATCACAAAATTAACAAGATATATAAAATTAGGTATTACCTACCTTTCAAAAAATACCCTAGCCATAATAACATATGTTAATTAAACAAAGTACATAAACTACGTGGATACCTAATAAAGTCCCAAAACACAATGTTATGTCACATCACAGCCAGCATAGCATATTGAAAGAGAGAGCTAGTGATGATGCAGGTCAGTGAATGACAAGAAAAGTAACTAAAGAATGACAAATAACCAAATTCATCAAAAATAGTACACCATCTCAAAATACATGCAGGCATATCTCTCAACCTCTTAGAGCAAGAAATCTGGACAAAGTAATCAACAATGGGGGTGGGGGCAAAGGCACAAAAATACGGACACTTTTTAAATATTGCTCTTACAAACTTAGAAAAATGATAGAATAACAGGTTTTGCATTAGTAATAATTTTCTGAAAGGTATGAAGTCTGAAACTCAAATGTTTGTCATTATGTTTTGACTTCAACCTTGAGTAGATTCACTAATGATCTGCCAGAAAAACACAACTTTATGAGAAATGGATCAAAAATATGAGGCAAAAATTTGGATATTCTGCGAAAAGCTGTACAGTTGAGAGATATGCTTGTACATCATAAGTAAATCATTAAGTGTACAAGTGTACAAATACTACAGTGGCATCTAAAAGATCAATGGGTGTAAGTACACTGACTCTAAAGACAACCACAAAGCATTCTATAGCTATGTCAAGAATCTCAATGGCAACACTCAGATCTGTTCTGAGTTACAGCACAATGGCACTAAATATACAGAACCAACTGATATTGCCAACATCCTGGCAGATAGGTTCAGTGCTAACTTTACCCCACTCTCATCCCCTAAAGGGCCCATCTCTATACCGGAAGAATGCAAAGTTCCTGTAATCACTGCTGTACAGGTAAAAAACACACTCTCCAAAGCCAAGAACACAGCATCCATGGGACCTGGCAACATCCCAGGCTGCATTCTACATGAACTACAGAACGAACTGGCAGCCCACCTAAGTACCATGTTCAGTCATAGCCTCACCTCAGGCTATGTGCCCACTGAATGGTGCACAGTGATGGTTATCCCACTCCACAAAGGTGGAGCCACCATGGACCCTGGAAACTACCGTCCCATTAGCCTGATGAGCCTGGTCTTCAAGGCTATGGAACGTATCATCATAGAACTTATAAACAATGACATTGGTAATCTCCAAACTCAGGACAACACCCAGTTTGGGTTTGTAAAAGGCAGATCATGTCTTCTAAACCTGATAGACTTCTTTGAAGTGGTCACCAAAGTCATAGATGAGGGTAAGGTAGTTCAAACAGCCTATCTAGATCTCACCAAGGCTTTCGACACCATACCCCACTCTGGAATTATAGATAAACTCACTAAACTAGGTATAAATCCCTATGTCACAAGATGGGTTGCCAACTGGCTCACTGACAGAGCCCACACTGTGAAAGTAGTAGACGCCAAATCCAACTTCAGACCAGTGACAAGTGGAGTACCACAGGGTTCAGTCCTGGGTCCTCTCCTGTTTGGTATCTACTTCTCTGAAGTACAGGCTAACACAGAAGGTCTTTGGCTAACAAAGTTCACAGATGACTGAAAACTAGGAGCCATAATCAAAACTCCAAAAGATGTGGGCATCCTACAAAAGGGCCTCGCTGAGACAGATGCCTGGTGTCAAAGCCATGGCCTCAAGCTCAATGCCAAAAGGTGCATTGTCATCCCTTTTGGTAAAAACTCTGTACCCATGAACTACCACGTAGGCGGTAGTCTACTTAACACCGAAAGTGTGATAAAAGACCTTGGGACACAGGTGGACAGTAGTCTCTCCTTTGATAATCACATCGCCACAGTAGTCAGGAAATCCTTCTATGTGGCACACCTCATCACAAAAAGTTTCTCATCCAGGAAAAAAGAGGTCATTGTTCTCCTCTACTAGCACTTATTAGACTCATTACAGAGTACAACACCCCTTTTGGTATGTACCTCACAAGACATCCACAACAACTGGAAAGGCCGCAGAAATACCTCACAAAGAGGATTACCGGCCTCAAACAGATGCCCTATGCAGATCATCTCAAAAAACTGCAGCTTTACTCCGTCACATAGCGCCTACTCAGAGGCGATCTCTGCCTAACATACAAAGCTATGTCAAACCCAGAGCTTTTGGACATGCTCCACTTAAAAAATCCCAATCCCTCAGAGCTACACGCTCTAGGGACCTAAATCTTGTCACCACAATAAACAGAACATGCTGGAGGGATAGATTCCTGTTCCAGAGACTTCCCATACTCTGGAACAAACTACCTATCTATATCAAACAAAGCTCCTCATTAGCAGTCTTCAAGAAAAATCTTGATGATTGGATGGGAGATAGGAAATTCACCCTGGAGATCACTTCTGTGGCTCTGCTCAACAGTGGCACAGGAAAATAATTTTCTTGGGTGGCAAAAGCCAGGGTACCTTTTGGCTAGGCTTATATAGGCCCTAGGGCCAATAGCCTAGTACCTACCTATGAACCTATGAAGTAGTAGTAGCAAATGTTGCATACAAAGATATAACACTGTGAATATGTTATTGAATGGGGTATGCACTACAGTACTAATGCATGTAATAAACACACCGTTGTACAGGACATGGCTCCATTCAGACTCAGACCACAGCCCTTCCATATTATAACACAGTGTCCTACCCATTATACCAAAAATCTACATGCTATGGACCACTGCAACTGGTTAATTAATGCAAACAATTCCTCAACTGCACAGTCATGGGTAATGCATCTGTTGTGTATTCAGTATTATGGGAAGCTGATGAAATGAAGGGATACCGACTCACTATAATGATAAATTGTCCCTGATGAGTTGTGGATCAACTACCTATGCATTGATCTTTCATTAAAAAGCCAAACTCATTATTTCTCTTATGAAATCTTCCATCTATGACTAAGTCAACTTGATCTCAAAGGTCAAAAGCAATAATTAGGTGTTACTTAATTATGTTAGAAAAATGAAAGGGAAAAACTGTCAGTGCAATATGTATCAGTAAATAATGTAATCATTACCTAGCTGTAGGACATACAAATGTTAGTTGCAGAATCATTTTGTATATACTTGGTAATGACCAAAAACATGTCAAAGTGCTAAAGAGACAAATGGAGACATCAATTGTCTAAATTTCTTTGTCACACATAGCTACCACAAATAGTTTAAAAGAGCTCAAGTTTCTTTGGCCAAATAACATATACCATCATTAAAGAGCTATAAATAGTGATTGATCCTGTTCTGTCTGAAAAATGTTTGCCTCGAATGCACTGCTGTGGTGCCAAACACAAGACTGAGACAGGTCATTACCAAAAATGAATTTCAATAAAAGAAAAAAATTGATTCATACATTACACAGTAGGGGCAGCCATGGTGGTGCAGCAGTTAGCATTGCTGCCTCACAGCAAGAGGTTCTCTGGTTCAATCCTTGGCTGGGGTGCCTTCTGTGCAGAGTCTGAATGTCCTCCCTGTGGTCATGTGGGTTTCCTCCGAGTACTCCGGTTTCCTCCCACATTCCAAGGACATGCTGTAGGTGGATTGGACACTCTAAATTGGCCCTAGGTGTGAGTGTGTGCCTGTGTGTGCAATCTGTGGAAGGTTGGACGCCAGGTTGGCAACTCGACACTGTAAAACTCCACTGCCAATCATGAGCGGACAGGTGATCCGCTCTGGTGACCCCTAACCAGGAAAAGCCGAAAGAAAAAGAAGAAGTATACATTACACAGTGGGCCGGATTCATGAAGGCTTGCACAGAGTCTTAGAGTAGAGTAAGACTCCATGCAGCCATCATGTCCAACGAGCGATCCAGGAACAGCCTGTAGGGGAGTGTAAGAGAGCTCCTAAAATGGCTCTTACACAGACAGGGCTGGGATATGCAAATTACCTCAATTGCAGGCGAAAGGCATGCAAATGAGGTAGATTTGCGATTCAGGAAACCCGAACCTGTCCGAGTAAGAGCAGTGTTATTTGCAGAAATGTACTCAGTTGACAACTGAGTACCGTTCTGCCAATGGCCAAATATACATCCATTGGAAATGTTTCCTGATGCAATATGAAAATAAAAATATATTTTTTTGCCGATTTCCGATGTTTAAGCACAGTGCCACGCAAATGGGCTGCGCTCTAAAACCCAGAATACTAAAAATTAAAACCCACAAATGTGGATTTTTATTGAAATTGTTAATGTGCAATGCAAGGGAATGGCAGGCTGAAGACAACATGGCCACTGAGTAGAGGTTGCTAAGGGGGGAAGCTCAGTCTAAGAGATGTAACCAAGCATCAGTAGGCAATCCTATGTAAATGAGTGTTAGGATAGTGAATTGCAAGTTTACATAGCAAATGAGCACAGTCAGTGGAGTGTAGGAGTAGGATATGGGGAGTAACAGAGTAGAAGATGGATGAAATCACGAGGGGGGTATGTAGGAAAGAAATGAAGCTCATTGGAGCAGAGTGGCATGTGTCAGCTGTCATTTATACATCATGGAAAGAGGTGTGTCAACAGGTAGGCTAGGGAAAGCCAAGAAATGGAAGGTGTATGCCGTGGATAACACCCAAGTTTCTTGCTGAATGGGTATGCGCGTGTGTATGCGTGTAAATCCGAGTAAGACAGAGTGCATGCATGTAAGTGTGAGTGTGTGCGTTTAAGCCGGAGTAAGCATGTATAAGATTGTTTAAAGAGTTGTAAGCGCGTTTGCACTGGTGTGCACGCGTTTTAACCCGAATAAGCAAGTTTTAGTCCATGTAAGCATGTGTGCGCATGTGTTAGCTGCTGTGCACGTGTTTGTGCTTGTGTGTGCGGCGGTCCCCCCCCCAGAAAGGAAAAACAAAGCACTACAAATAGTAGGAAGCTACCAGGGAGTACTAGCAGAGCTAGCAGGTGAAAACAATCAGAATCAGGCAATTACACAGGCAGTACACTAGCCCAGCCCAGCCTAGCACTTAAAACTCTGAAAACAACAGTCCAGTATGTTTCTCACAACAGACACTGCAGTAAGCTAATAGAAGTGAAAACTGAAAAAGCTTTACTGAGACAAAGAAACGTTAGGGGCTGCCATTGCTGTTATAAGGTGACATATGCAACATGCTGAGGGTGGTGACAATGGAAATGCTGCTGGACAACCCACAGTGAGGAGACAGAGAAGAGTGTACAGGCCCAGGGTAACCTACCAGGGGCTACATGAGCTGGAGATAGTGGAGCACTATAGAGTGGACAGAGACCTCCTGCAGCAAATTGTTGAGCTGTGCAGGCCACCCCTCACACACAGAACCAACAGGGGGGAACCCATCCCAGTGGAAACCAAGGTATGTGTTGGCCTAAGAATATTAGCAACAGGTACCTTCCAGAGACCAACTGGTGATATGATGGGGATATCACAGGCATCAGAATCCAGGGTACTACACCAGTTCCTGTATGCCATGTCAGCACATGTCAGTGATCATGTATATTTCCCCAATTCCCATGAGGTATTGGCCAGCAATATGCGCCTCTTCCAGCAAATAGCGGAATACCCTGAGGTAGTGGGTGCAATAGACTGCACGCACATATGCATCAAAGCACCATCCGGCGAGCGGGGTAGGGTCTACTTCAACCGCAAGGGCTTCCCCTCCATCAACTGCCAGGTCGTGTGTGATGCCCAGGGCATAATACTGAATGTGTGTGCAGGCTGCCCTGGAAGCTACCATGATTCCCATGTCTGGCATCTGATGCAGCTGTAGCAGACATTTGCCAATGGGGACATCCCACATGGTCACCTAGTGGGGGATGCTGGCTATGCACTGGAGCCGTGGCTGATGGCACCCATCAGAAACGCACACACACCTGAACAGGAATGCCATAATGAGGCACATGCACAAACACGTAATGTAATAGAGCGTGTGTTTGGGCTGCTCAAGTCACGGTTCCAGTGCCTGGACACATCTGGTGGAGCCTTGCAGTACTCACCAACTACATGTACCCAAATTGTCATGGTATGTGCTATGCTACATAATATGATCCTGCGAAAACAGCTGCAGCAGGACCAGCATAGGCCTGGGCCAAACAGCCCTACACCATTGCCAAGGCCATCACAGGCAGAGCATGACTCGGAGGAGGAACAAACTGAGCCCGCCCCAGTAGGCAGAAGGAGGTGTGCCCAGTATGCTTTGGCCTTGGCAAAGAGGCAATGCATAGCACATACACTGGCTCAGTAGGAACTCTGGAAATGATACCTCTCCGACTCGCACATATAGTAAAAGGGATGCCTAAGTTGACACTACCTGCTTTCAAACATGTACAGGGAGTGTAGTATGTGCATCCGACATAGGCAGCCCTGCAGCACCACCTAAGGCATGACTGCCATGTGTTAAGCAATATAAAGCAGTGCTAAACAGCATTTACCACCATGTAGTATATGCAAACAAAATCGCACATACCAACTAGCACAACTGTGGTCAATGTTCAGTAATATTGGGCAACGTCCAGCAATGTTGGTGAATATTGAGCAATGTCGGACAAGCCTGGTCTAAGTAGGGCATAGCTGAACAAAAGCCAACATGCTCATATTTGCTTAACGGGCCCTTAAGCAGTCTGATCTGCTCAGTATGAAAATATAAAGCAGTGATGGGCCTTGAACCCAGGATACTGTGCACTGTAGCCAAAGTACTGAACCACTAAACCATGACAGTATTGCAGTGGTCAGCCTGTATGAAGGAATGTTGATAAGTCTATGCAAAGTATTTCATGGAAACCCTGCAGGCACAGCATAATTCTTGTCGAGTTATGACACAAAGGTGAGTCCTGCAGTGAGAACAGAACCTGACTTCCAACGCACACAGTATAAATGTTAATATCGGTCATGTTCGCACACATCAACCAATGTAGTGGACCTTAGATAGCAACATACTGAAAGCTCACACTAGGCATGCTCACACACTTGAATAAATGAGACAAATGTCAGGCAACAAAACACGGAATGGCAGAACTGGGCATGCTCACACACTTAGGCCAAGTCTGAGTACAGCAGTGGGCCATGCATATCTGGCAGTTGCATGTGTTAACCCAGGAACCTGTCACTATACAGCAATCCACCCTGTGCACACAGTCATATGACAACAGACACATCTATAATATAGTGGAACCCTGTCATAATCAAATATGTTCTGCAGATACCAAAGTCGTTCATAGAAACTGGTAAAGCAAAGATGATAAAGACCTGCAAACAGTATCAGCAATAAACATTGTGCATCTTGAACATTAGCATAGGTTCAGAGGTCGATACTAGGCTATCTGCCCTAGGGCATGTACAAGCCTAGCCAGAGTGTGTTTGGCATTCGCAACCCTGTCAGATTACTACACTGTGTGTGTGAATAGTAGGTCACACAAGATAGCCCATGTACGTTTAGGCTAGTGTGCCTCTGTCTAGCAGGGACACAGAAGATATCCCAGGGGTAAACATACGATCACCCATACAGTCGTCAAGATGTCTCCTGTAGGTGGTCAGTGGGTGGCTCTGTCTATGTGAAACTGAGATTACATTCTGGAGTGAGTGGAGCCTCTGGGATATGAATCTGTCCCTCCACAATGTCCTATTAACATCTGTGCTGAGGTATACGTCCCTGGAGTGTGTAGCTCCAAGGGAGTCGGATATCCAGTAATTCTGAGTTGGGTATATCTGTAAACAACAGGCACACATCATATCCGAGTAGGTGGTAAGCGACTGAGTAGAGCTGGAGTTACTGCATCTGTACTGTGCAGGGCATCTGTGTGAGTCCCTAGATCTGCTTGGTGAGGAACTTCCGTGGCCAGTACAGTTGCTGCAGGTGTCGGGTAAGGTAAACCCCAAATGTGGCATTGTAACCAAGCATGGATGTGATGAGTATAGGGGCACAATGATCTCACTCGATCTAGATGTGAAACCATATGGAATAAGGTGGCCCACATAGAAGGTGTGTCCAACCATTTTGGCAACGTGAATGTCAAAGGCAACAGTACGAACAAGTCATGCCCCCAAACCCCTAACAACTCCTACCGTATGTAATGGAGTACTACCTATGTGGTAATGTGTGGGCATGTTGTTATTCCCAAAGGGGATGACTATGCAACTAATGGCATTTAGCTGTAGGCCATGGCTCAGGCACCAGTCATCCATCTCTGTGAGACCCTGTTTGAGTATGCATGTGGCAGCTGGAGAGTTGATCCTGGCACCCAGTTTGCAGTCAAGTGCAAACATGTTCAGCCATATTCCCCCTGTGGTAGCCTGTATGTCAGACAAATATATACTGAACAAGAGAGGTCTCAGGACCGAGCCGTGTGGGATGCCACATGTAACTGGTGTATAGTCAGACATGGCACCTGCAATTCTGACCATGTGAGTGCTATCCCTGATCCAGGTATCAACCCATCGTGTGAGATATGTGTCCATATTGACGCTGGTGAGCCTATGCATAATGGCCCAGTGGGTTATTGTGTTGAAGAGTTTTGCAGGGTTCAGGTAGGCTGTGTGGACAGCTGTCCCTATGTCGATGGACCTGTTAGCCATTTAAAGAATACAAACAGGTTCAAGAGGCAGGATCTGCCCACAACAATGCTGAAATGTGTAGGACACAGTGTCTGTAGGTTCCCGATGTCTATGTGTATGAGTCCCATGACAATACACTCCATAGCTTTGCAGAACAGGCTACTTTGGCTTATAGGGGAATATTGTCTGTGGTCCATTGTGGCACCAACTCTGTGGAGCAGGACCACTGCCGCTGAATGCCATTCCTTGGGTACATATCCTGTGGTAACTCTGATATTGAACAGTGATGTAATGTGAGGGTTGCGTCTGTCATGATGCTTGTGTAAGATGCATGCTGGGACACCATCTGGTCACATTGATACTGTGATGTACGCTTTGGGGACGGCAGCACTCACCTGTTACTGTGTGATGTCAGGGAGGTTATACTCTGTTGGGATGGATAGTTGCTCCTTAGGGGGGATGGGTGGGAGACATCTGCACTGAACCTGTTTGCCAGGATGTTGGCAATGACAGTGGGTTCAGGGTAGGTTTAGTCAGTATGCAGTAACTCACAGCATATCAGTGAGTGTCCACCCAGGTTTCTGACATAACTGAAGAAGGCTGTGTGATAGTCCTACATGTCTGTTGCAATTGTCTGGTAGAAGCAGCCCTTAGAAAAGTTCATGAGTGATTGTAGCTGTCTGCTAGTACAGATCACAGATGCCTTCCCAGTCTGGGATTGTGCTCTATCATGTAGTAGCTTCCTCCTGACGTTGTACAGCTTATTAATGGCTAGGGTCTACCACACAGGTCCCCTGCCATTGGAGTAGTGAGTCTTGTTGTTATTTGGGATAGCACAATCCATGCAGTCCACTAGGTGTCCATAGAATGTGTATGTAAAGGATGCAGCAGTGTGAGCCATATTTGTCACTGTCTCAGGGTCTCTGAAGGATACCACCTTGCTTCGGTGAAGTGAGACATTGGCTCATGAGAAGTTCACCAAGATTACCCAGGATGGGTGTGTGGAGGGTATATGTATGTCCAGTGAGATACATGTATGTTCTGACCTTACCAATGAGGGGTATATCGGTGGTGTGGAACATAGATTCCCCATGTTGGTGATGATCAGGTCCAATATGTATTCCCCCTTGTGGCTGTGCTGACTGGTTGTGCCATAGCATATGAGTCTACAAATTGTAGTGACTGTTGGGTGAGGGTGTCGGGGCTTGAGTAGTATCCCCAGTCAATATTTGTGTATATGAAGTCACACAATATAATGGTGTTTGTGGAGACCTTCATATTCTCCATAGTTCCCACGAAAGCCGAGTGTGGTTCCTAAGTTTGGGAGTGTGTTCTGTAGCAGGCAACAAACTGAAAGGCAGTATTGCACAATGGTAGTTGTATATGTATGGTCTGTCATGCTTTGTACAGTGCTACTAACCCGGAGGTGTGTGTATCTGTGATGTATATGGATACTCCCCCTAGTTGTGTTGTCTGTTCCAAGTCTTGTTCTCAGACAGCATGGTATGAAACATAACCTGGTAGTACTGGTGTGCATAAGCGAGCCTGAACCAGGCATCTGTCAGTGCACAGATATCACTATCCTCCATACTGAGGAGAGTCCTGAGTGGCCGCAATATGAGGTTAACACAACTGTTGTTGAGCATCATTACCCTTAGTTTCATTTAACCTGTAATGTCTATGGAGGTGTGTTTGTCTTCTGAGCCCTGCTTAAAAAAGGCACTATGGTGGTAGCAAGAGCCTTAGCCAGCATTCCAAAGTCCAAGGGTGACAGGTGCAAGCTGTCCATAGTGAAGCTACGTGGCATGTTGAGCATGTCACCATAGGCTGACAGGCACTGTATCCCCTATGAATTAAACAAATTTGTTAGTCAACTGTTAAATGTGATATGTGTGTTTGTATACTGTGACATCATAATTGGTGGGTGTAAGATGCTAGACAAGGTCAGGGTCATACTGGCCTGGGCTACATGATCAGAGTGTTCCTCCATGTATCATGTCATGTGGTCCAGGGAGTAACGTCTGAGGTTATACACACCAGCATGTACAATGATGGTGCCAGTCCTGTACTTGCTTTGGAGTGACCTGACTGCCTATGTTATGCGGCAGATCCTGGCACCCAACAGACAGCCAAAAGTGACTATTCCCTTGTTAGGGCTGGTGAGTGGTACGTCAGTGTGTCTGACAATAAGTGTCGCCTATTACAAGTGTATTAGGTGTGTTGTTTAGCCTGAAGGGCAGTGACTGTGTGGCACACTGACATTGTGAACTATGTGATATGTGGGTATTGTAGTGGGGTAGCAGGTGTGTGTGTGTCTGCTTTGGTGGTCTCTGCTGCTTAGGTAGAGTACATTTACAGCATCCGAGTATGTCTATGTGTGATAATGTGGTTTGAGTGCTGTTGCTAGAGGATATGTGAGACTGATATGTGGTGTGTGTGTGGTTACCTTCACCACCTGATAGACTGTGCCAGTCATGGGTTGAGAAAGTTCAGCACCCTGTATGTCTATATAGGTGCAACTTACACATATATCTGAGTTTATCTGGAGGAGGAGAGGGTTGTCTGTGTACATGAGGCAGATGTGACATTGTGTCAATATCACAATATCCACCAGCTGGACTGAAGAGTACACACGAAACCGACCCCTGGACATGCCAGGATATTATCATGACATACTCTGTAGCCTGATCACAAAGGATCAGTAGGGTGTTAAGCATGTAAAAGAGTATAACAGGGATTAGTGCTCATGTTCATTGGTGTTTTGTAAAGAGTAGCTGAGAAGGAGTCCAGACTGAATCATGACACCTCTTTCAGCTATGTCATAAATAGCAATGTACACCCATATATGTCCTGAGTCAGGGCCAACTGTACCTGAGTGACAATGCTGACATCATGACAGACAGGCCCATATGTACATACCCATCTACCACTGACAATAGTCCACATCATCATACCAGGAGATATCACATGTAGAATGGATGAGCAGCTACCCCCACTGCCAAAAGCATGGCAGCAAGTGGAATACATTGATTCCCAATATGTGTCATGCACAAACTACAGAACAAACAGATCATGCACCTGAACAGTCAGTTAAGCCTCACCCCCTACACAGGATGCGGAACTGTTGAATGTGTCACAGCTACATATGGCACTCCCCACAAGTGTTGGTACACAACACACCATGGGAAGTCAAGTCCAGTACGCCTATGAAGTCTGATCTGCAAGGTCATGGAGTCCATCATGGTTGCAGTCATAAACAGAGCTATTGGAAGCTGACATACACACAACCCTACCAACCATGGTATGTTCATGTGCGGATCATGGTTCCGAAACATGCTACACTATTTGCAAGGCAGCCACCCAGGACATACATCAGTAAACACATCTACACATGTGTCACATAGACTTTGAATAGCCCTTTATCAACATCCCAGACACGTAGTATCCACAAAACCAACAAGCTGTGCATAAATATGTGTTGACATATGATGGAATGTCAATGTGTCCACAGATCACATAAGGTAAGGATTCTGAGGTCTTGTTCAAGCTGTTGACACCTGCTGACCCACATGGACCATTCCTGGAATGGCATAAAACAAAGTGTACACACATCACCATGTCCAGTCTGATGATGTCACCATCCTGTAAATACAGCAGGAAAAGGGAAACCAGCCAGTAAAGCAAATAGCACACTGTTAATGCGTCGCTCTCCAGTATCATAACATTGTTAGGTAGGGGTTTGAATCCTGCAAACAGTGTGTGTATGTGGGAGGAGGGGGTGTGTGCATATGTGTGCAATTTCCTTTGAGAGGTGTTCCCTTTTTGGAGACTGGGAAAAATCACTAAAAGAGGTACATTCCTCTATGGAAAGTCTGATGATGTCACCATCCTACAAATATAACAGGAGAAGGGAAGCCAACAAGTAAAGCAAATAGCGCGTTGTGTTAATGCTTCTCTCTCCAGTATCATAACATAGTTAGGTAGGGGTTTAAATCCTGCAAACAGTGTGTGTTTGGGGGTGTGTGTTTATGTGTTAATTTTCCTTTGAGGGGTGTGACCTTTTTGGAGACTGGGAAAACTCACTAAAAGAGGTACATTCCTCTTTGGAAAGACTGATGATGCCACCATCCTACAAATACATGTGTGCAGTTTCCTTTGAGAGGTTTTTCCTTTTTGGAGACTGGGAAAAATCACTAAAAGAGGTACATTCCTCTTTGGAAAGTCTGATGATGTCACCATCCTACAAATACAGCAGGAGAAGCAAAACCAGCCAGTAAAGCAAATAGTGCGCTGTGTTAATGCGTCACTCTCCAGTATCATAACGTAGTTAGGTAGGGGTTTGAATCCTGCAAACAGTGTGTATGTGTGGGGGGGTGTGCGTATGGGTGTGTGCATCTTCCTTTGAGAGGTGTCCCCTTTTTGGAGACTGGGAAAACTCACTAAAAGAGGTACATTCCTCTTTGGAAAGACTGATGATGTCACCATCCTACAAATACATGTGTGCAGTTTCCTTTGAGAGGTGTTCCCTTTTTGGAGACTGGGAAAAATCACTAAAAGAGGTACATTCCTCTTTGGAAAGTCTGATGATGTCACCTTCCTACAAATACAGCAGGAGAAGGGAAACCAGACAATAAAGCAAATAGTGTACCGTGTTAATGCGTCTCTCTCCAGTATCATAACATAGTTAGGTAGGGATTTGAATCTTGAAAACAATGTGTGTGTGTGTGTGTGTGTGTGTGTGTGTGTGTGTGTGTGTGTGGGGGGGGGTGTATGTGTGCATTTTCCTTTGAGAGGTGTCCCCTTTTTGGAGACTGGGAAAACTCACTAAAAGAGGTTCATTCCTCTTTGGAAAGTCTGATGATGTCACCATCCTACAAATACAGCAGGAGAAGGGAAACCAGCCAGTAAAGCAAATAGCGTGCTGTGTTAATGCATCTTTCTCCACTATCATAACAAAGTTAGGTAGGTGTTTGAATCCTGCAAACAGTGAATGGGGGTGTGTGTATGTGTGCAGTTTCCTTTAAGAGGTGTCCCCTTTTTGGAGACTGGGAAAACTCACTAAAAGAGCTCTTTGGAAAGACTGATGATGTCACCATCCTACAAATATAGCCAGAGAAGAGAAACCAGACAGTAAAGCAAATAGTGTGCTGTGTTAATGCGTCTCTCTCTAGTATCATAACATAGTTAGTTAGGTAGGGGTTTGAATCCTGCAAATGCTGACTGTGTGTGTGTGTCAATGTGGTGTGGGTTTTGCTTTTACTATGGTATGACAGTATGATTACAACAGTAAGTGCATTGCACACATCAGGTATCTGCATGGCAAATATATATGTGTACATGTCCCCTCAATCAGTACATAGGTGTGAAGCCTGTATACTACATGAATACATTTATTTCCATTGACAGGTTGTGCTGCTGCTTCTCAGATCGTAGGTCACATATGTATGTATGTGACATGGCCGTCCACTGTCGTGTTCTGTGGCCAAAGTCATCTGTGGCACACACACCCATGACAGTTACTTAAGAGTAGTGTGAGTGAGGGTATATGCCTGGGGTATATGTCAGACATGGTCATACACAACAAAGACTGCCAAGAATGGACAGTCTTTATAGGTGTATGACTGCTTTGTGGATATGTATTCAGGCCTCTAATGTCTTATGTGATACACCTTGGGACTCCACAATACCTATGGATATGTGGATACCAAGGGACACATGACATAACATGAGGCTGTATGTACACATTGGTACCCAACATACATGTTGAGGGCTGCAACCTGTGTGGTACTGATGGGATAGCATGTATAGTACATGAGGATGACTATGTCATAGCCGGCTTACTGCTATACAGCATGTATCAGACAACAGGTATCTGTCTGTATGATACCCTTGTGTAGGATATGCATCCCATCCAGGGAATGCATTGTAGGTCAATCCATGCATTTCCAGATTTGGATGGACACATCCCTAGTGTGTCTGCATGTACCTAAGGGGGCTATATGACAAACAGGTGTGGTCACAGGAATGGGTGGCGGTCATTACCACTGGTTAGTGTTATAGTGTTGCACCGGAAGGATCCAATTGTTACTGGGTTCCCTACTACTGTGTGTCATTTGTCAGGACATCATCCAATGATTGCTTATAGTCATGCTGTTGAGGTTGTGTATACTACCAGACTGCAAATCATTGACAGATATTAACGGTATCACCCACAGCATAGTGTCAACCCATGTCATACACATGTCTACCCATGTTAGTACATAACTATAGTAGAATGCATACTGGCCATTGAAAGATGCTATGAGATGTTAATGTGTATGACAGGGTATGCCACACGTCCTATGTGTCCACTATGCATGTACATCCAGACAGTGCGCACCCATGTTCACAGATGTACACTTGCTAATCTGTACTGCACACATCACACACATACTGTCCACTCACTAGCACATGCTGGCAACACATTACACTTCAGCCAAGTGGCACATGGGTGGACAATACATACTCAGACCTAACAGTGGTGTAAACAATGCTACATTGACAATCAGAGCTTTGATGCATAATGTCTGCTCAGATATACCTACAAGGATGTAGTTATACTTCCTTGTTGACAACTTGCTATTATTGCTACACTGCTATAGTGTCACCCTGTGCATCAGCACCATGTTAGCCTGTCCCTCCATCAATGATGCAGATGACAGGAGGTGACACAGGTATCATCATATGCACAAGGCGTTTTGTTGTTTGCCAGAGCCTGACATTGACCCATCCAATTGACATGTCTGTGTGTGTGTGTGTGTGTGTGTGTGTGTGTGTGTGTGTGTGTGAGGGACAACAGAACAGCATGGGCCAATGTTGATGTAATGTGTGTGTGTATGTGTGAGCCCTAGTTGATTGGTTAATGTGGCTGCCATATACAGTGGTTTGTGGGACACCCACAGACTGTACCTGCTAGGCTGTACAGATCACTGTCTCCGGCCATGGACACAGTACCTATGCCTGGCAGGGGTGCTACGGACAGTATCGGGTACCAACCCTGACTGGGTACTGTCATCAGAGGCAGAGGTATGACGATTGGACCCATGTCCCTGCTGGGACTGGCCAAAGCCACGTGCACGTGGTCTACTGGGACGGTCAATGGACAGGCCAGCCCCAGCATTGCTGGGGCTGGTACTGCCACTACGGGAGCATCTGTGAACTGTGGGCTGTCCGCGACCACTGCCAGCTGTTGCTGGCATGCGTCCGTGTCAACGTCGCAACCATCCCTCACGGTCCTGGCTCATGGAAGACATGTTGTGGAGGGCATCTAATGTCTCCCCCCAATGTCTATCAATGACCTCGGTGTTAGTCCGGATGACACCGGCAAGGTCACAGATGCTGTCATTGATAGCGGTGTAATGTGCCCTCTGCACCCTAAGTCCCTGCCTGGTGTACCATTCCATACGTGCCTTAGCCTGCATTACAGCCCGGAACATACTGGTCGTCATAAGACCTGTGAGGGCACGCCTGCCAGGGGCAATATGACCAGTGGTGCTCCCCCGAGAACCCCTGGACCTCTGCCTGTGTGGTACCGTTCCGGGTCTATGGCTATGGCTGCTGTGAGGGGATGCAAGTGCCATGGGTACCACACTCTCCTGGTCAATGCCAACTGTATGCTGTCCCTCACCTATGGCCATTGGTGGTGAGGGATGTATTGACAGTATGAGTGTGCGCATAGATGGGGTTGAACACTGTGTACTGTCAATTGGCGGACCAATGACAGACCCTGTCAAATCTTCCTGTGCCAAAATACATGTGTCATCATCACCACTACTCGTGGCAGTGGCTTCAGGTTGCCTGCTGCTTTCGCCAACCTCTAACTCAGCACCTGTGAGAGGAAGACAGGAAACACACTTTATGGTCTGCACATGCACACATGCACACATGGACACATGGACACATGCACTCATGGACACATGGACACATGAACACATGAACACATGCACACATGAACACATGCACACAGGAACACATGCACACATGCACACATGCACACATGAACACATGCACACATGCACACATGCACACAGGAACACATGCACACTCCTCACTACAGCAGATACACACACAACAGCAATCCAAAACATACTCAATAGTGGATGAAGGTGGGTGACAGTATCACAAGTCAAACAGTCATGCCACACATGTCAGCATGCAGAATAAGTGTTGATCAAGTCCATGCAATGTGAGTGTAGACAACCATAGTTAATGACAGTGTACATGGCTGTGGTGCATGTGTGTACATGTTCAGTGATTGCCTACACCCTGGAACACAATGTGTACAAGGACATGACATTTCTGTGCAAGTATTATAAGCTCTGCAATGTCCTGTGCACCATCACTCACAGGTATACATACCATGGCTGCATGTGTTATCTGTGTGTCACATGGATTTCCATGTCTGATTGCAGTGTCTGTGTCTGTAGCAGATAATTGTGGACACAGGTGTAGCACATGCATGCTATGTACACACACTGTATGAGTGGTGCATGTATACGTGATGGAATACCAATCCTGGACATGGCCATTGTACAGTGGTTATGGTGAGTGTGGGTCATATTCCAGATATGCCAGTGCCAGCCATGACATTGCATGGTACATGACTGCAACATTAAACATCACACATATCCAATGTGTGCCATGTGACCTATATACCCAATAGCATTCCAGGACAAATATGTGTCACTTTGTACAGAATGTGACTGCTATGCATATTGTGTATAGTTGCATATATTTGCACACACACAACATGCTATGCATAATGTGTATAGGTGCATATGTGTGCACACACACAACATGGAGGTGCAAAGCAATGACAGCTATGTGTAGTACTGTGGTCACTGTAACTGTATGGGGTGTACTACCATTAGCCATCATCATCATGCATCATGTGGTCACTCAAGGCCACTAAAGTGTGCTAGACCACCGCCTAGCATGCTGTACCTGAACCGCAGTGCTGTGGCTAAGTTCACAATTACACAGCCACGTTACACAAGGGTGTGTGAGGTGCCCAATAGGGAGCATTGCCTAACATGACTGTGTTATGTGTTGAAGAGTGTTGCACAGCCCCATGCTAGGCCCCTACCCCTCAGGTATATTATGTGTGGTGTGTGGATGACATGTGAGATACTGAAGTGTGACCTGGCAGCGGGTGTCCGGTTACACTATGTGTAGCATGTTGAGGTGTACTGCGTATGACAAACGTGTTATGTTGTGTACATGTGTGTCAACTATGCCTATCCAATGCGCAGTACAGTGTTGCCACATTTGTGTCTGATGCTCTGTGCATTGCATGTGACTGAGGCAGCTACTGACTTTACTGAGATGTTTAACATCTCACAGCAAACATGCACAGCATGCATTATGCGTAGGTGTGTTAGGTGTACATGGCCTACACCTCACCTATGACATGCACATTTCAATACCAATTTTCAAGTGTTAACACACTCACCAGCATATATCATCTGCCCTGCTGTCACACCAGAGAGACCTACAAGAATATGACACAGTTTGTCAGTGGCCACAACTGTGGCATTGCTACTGTGAGTGTGCTAAACTACAGTAGAACAACAGGTATAGGTTTACCGATACTATTCAAAATATCAGTATTGCACACAATAGGCAGCACAACTGCTAAACACAGTACACCTCTCACATATGCACAATCTAACAATACAGGTAACAGTAGTCTACAGCTAGGCCATGTTACCTGCATGCTCCATGTCACCATGCTGGGTGGCTCCAGCCTCCATGATGACACATGTGTGATGTTGCTGCTGCTGTAGGCCAGTTGCCACCACACTTAGGAGCAGTTCCTCCACTCTGGTGAGGGGGGGATGTATGGCCACCCCACCACCTGTGGCAAGCTGTTGTCTATGGATATCAGATGCACACTGCCAGACATGTCTAATTAAATCACTGCAGTGATGGCGTACCTGCTCATATGTCCGGTTATGCATACCTATGTCATTTACCCGACGAACTAGATCTTGCCACAGTGCAGTGCACTCATGCTGGTTCTGGCTGGCCCTGGAAAACAGCAGGGTGTAGTGCTGAACCAGGCTGTGGTGGATTTCCTGTTCCTCTGCGGCTGTATAGGAGGGATTCCTTTGATGAGCCATAAGCCTGGAAGACAAGTAAACGATATGTGTGAGCAAATCATGTGACACACTTAACATTATACAGTACAGATATCAGTTAACTGCCATATATAGCATCTGTTCATCTGTCAGAGGATACACACATTCAATACCACATATCAGTGCTCAGCCCACAACTGGCTGACAGTGCCTGCCACGCTCCATATAACAAGCCAGTATA